>NW_016107361.1:993095-1071084 GCF_001604975.1 Cebus imitator | reverse complement strand
TAAAGAGACGGATCTTGCTGTTTTGCTCAGGCTGGTGTCAAACTCCTGGGCTCAAGTGATCCACCTGAGAGTCTCAAAGTGCTGAGATTACAGGCATGAGCCACTGTGCCCAACAGCATGTGTGTGTTTGTATTCCTCTTCCCCCTGATTTCTCTTTTCTAATTACCTCTCTCTCAACCACCCAGTCTTGAAATCTTTCAGAAATCTTGGTTCTTCTACCACTGTCAATCACTTGTCAGATCTTGAATACATCTTGTATTAGTTACGCCCCCAAGTTGTATAATACTCAGTTAACATTGATTTAAACAGTGTCTTGGGCTGGGCGTGATGGCTCATGCCTGTAATACCAGCACTTTGAGAGGCCAGGGCGGGCGGATCACTTGAGGGCAGGAGTTCAAGACCAGCCTGGCTAACATAGTGAAAGCCTGTCTCTACTAAAAATACAGAAATTAGCTGGGCATGGTGGCAGGTGCCTGTAATCCCAGCTACTCACAAGGCTGAGGCAGGAGAATCACTTAAACCTGGGAGGTGGAGGTTGCAGTGAGCCAGTATTGTACCACTGCACTCCACCCTGGGCTGCAGAGTGAGACTCTGTCTCGGAAAAAAAAAAAGTATCTCACATAAAAAGTCCAGAAATGGAGTATTCCATGGTTAGTCAATTTAGCTATGCAATGAGTTCATCAAGGATCCAGGTGCTTTCCATCTTTATGCTTAGCTATCCTTAGTGTGCTTAACTTTGGGCTCAGACTTTGCCATCATGGTTACAGATGGCTCTTTCTGCTCCAGTCATCACATTCTCACATCAAAGACAGCTGGAAGTTTATCCTCTCATGTCTTAATTAGGCAGCTAAACCTCTCACAGAAGCCCTCTTTCAGATGTCCATCCTGGCGTGTCCCTGCCTTAGTTGCAAGGAGGCTGGGAAAATGAATATGTGGCATTTCAGTCTAGGAAGAGGGTAGGCAAATAGCTGATTAGAAGATAACAGATAGTGTCAGTGATAGTCTTGTATGGAGAAAATTAAATAAGAATTTTCAGATAATAGTGGTAAATTTAAAACACTGTTTACACCAAGAGTTAATATAAGCCATACATAGGATTTTGGTGGATGGTTTTTTTTTTTTTTTTTTTTTTTTTTTGGACAGTCTCATTGTGTCACTCAGGCTGGAGCACAGTGGCTCGATTTCAGCTCAGTGTAACCTCCACCTCCTGGGTTCAGCGATTCTCCTGCCTCAACCTCCTGAGTAGCTGGAATTACAGGCGCCTGCCACCACACCCAGCTAATTTTTGTATTTTTAGTAGAGACAGGGTTTTGCCATGTTGGCCAGGCTGGTCTCGAACTCCTGATCTCAAGTGATCTGCCTGCCTCAGCCTCCCAAAGTACTGGGATTACAGACGTGAGCTACCGCCCCCAGCCTATGCATAGGATTTTGGCTGAACATTTAGATATTCATAGGTGACTGGTTAAAAATGAATTATTATGTAAAATTAGAATATTTCCGTGGTATATTCCGGTTTGAGACTGCATTAAGTACATTTAAGCGTATCTGTTGGAGCTACTGTGAGAAACAGATGTATATAACAACTATTGAAATAGAGTTGTGGTTCCTCTTGGGGATGGGAAATGTTTGGAAATACTATATGGGGACATTTTTGGTTGTCACAGTGACTGTGAGGTAAGGCCAGATACACTAAGTGTCCTGTGATGTTTGGAATGGTCCCACAAAACAGAATTGTCCCTTCAAAAATACCAGTAGTGCCCCTGCATGTGAATACACTGAAATTAGCAAATGCTTTGCCTTTTGAAAGAATTCAGAGACTCATCTGTATTCGTATATTGCAAGTGACCAAACAGAAAACTGGCTTAAACAAAAAAGGGACTGAGTCAATCTTGTAGTTAAACTTCAGCTAAGATCTTATAGTTAAACTTCATCCAGTGGCTCACATGGAAACATCAAGGACTTAATTTCTCTGATTCATTCTGCTCCGTCATTCCCCATGATTTGGTTTCATTCTTGGGCTAGCTTATCTTACGGTAGCAAATTACTGTAGTACTTTGAGTCTTCGTATCCTCATTTCACATATAGTAAAATGAAAAATATTTTGTGTTTGACTTTACAAGTATTTAGCATCACTACTTTTGAAACCTTCCCTAAACACCTACCCCCTAAAAAGTTTATTAGCACCTCTATCATGCTTCAACTTTACAACCTATATGCCTCTATTATATATCACACTCCATATTATTTTCCTGTCCAATGCATTACTCTACCTTGTCTTAATTATTGTATCTTTAATGTCTAAATATCTGGAATACTGTCTGGCATAGTAGTGTACAATAACTGTTTATGGAAAGAATTAGTGAATGATTTTGTGCCTAATACAGAAAGGAAGAAACAGGTATATATAACAACTATTGAAATAGAGTTGTGGTTCCCCTTGCGGATGGAAGACGTTTTGAAAATTTAAGAATGCCTCATTCCTTCATCGGTTATTTTTGAAACCTTAATTATGTACAATGTACTCCTACCACTAAAGATTATATGATGCTCTTGCGATTATTATAATAGAGTATGAATTCATTTGAAAGCGTTACTGAATTCTGCTTGTGTTTTTGTCATTTTCTCAACAAAACCAAAAACAATTCTTAATTCAACAAATATTTTTGAGGGCCTGCTGTGGGCAGATAGTGTGGCAACATTGGGAACAAAACAGAGTCTCTGTTGTCTGAGCTTAAATTTTAGTGGGGGACATAGTCAGTAAATATTATATGTGTACACATTCACACACAAATAACATCAGATAGTATAAAGGCCTTGAATATAGAACCTATAGAATAAAATAGGTTCAGGGGACAGGGGATACTAATTTAGTTTGGTAAGGGAAGGGCTTTTTGAGAAGCCTGTTGTGCCAAGAGACCTGAGGGTTCATGAGTGAGGTGGCCTATACCGTTCTTGTTAAGATGTGAAATAGAATAAAATGAGGTACCCATCGTTTTTGGTTCTGGAAGAGTTTGTGTATAATTGGAATGAATTCTTCCCTAAATATTTGTTATGGCATGTCAGATAAACCATATGGGCTGGGAGTTTTCTTTGTGGGAAGGTTTTTTTAAAATTGGTATTTAATATTTGTACATATTTATGGGGTACATGTGATGTTTTGATACATGCATAAAATGTGTAATGATCAAGTCAGGGTATTTAGAGTACCCGTCACCTTGAGCTTTTATCATTTCTCTGTGTTAGGAGGAAAGGTTTTTAATTATTAATTCAATGTATTAAGTCTATTCAAGTTTTCTAGTCAATATTTTTGTAATTCTTTCCCTAAAAATTTTTTGGTCTAAAACTTTAAATTTACTGGCATGAAATTGTCTGTAACAGATATTCTGTGGTCCTTTTAATGGGTGCAGGAAAAGATTCCCTTTTCATATCTGACATAGATTATTTGTATCTTTTCCTTTTCCTTTATTAGTTTCACCAGAGATAGTAGTCTTTCCAAATAACTGTATTTTGAATTTCGCTAGTCTGTTGTATGTTTATTTTCTATTGTGTTAATTTCTGCTCCTCATTTCCTTCCCTTCTACCTTTTGGGGAGTTCTTTTGTGAAGTTCTTTAATTTTCATCATTTCTTCTTTTTAAATATATTCATAAAGTTAAACATTTTCCTCTAAGCACCGTTTTAGCTAGCTCTATTACTAGTTTTGATATGTAGTTTTTCTTGGTACCTATTTTTATAATTCACTTAAAATGTTTTCAGGCTTTTATTATGATTTATACTTTGACTTTTGGACTATTTCAAAGTATTACATTTTTATTTCTAAACATATGGAGATTTTCTAGTTATTTTTTTTTAGTTTGTAAAATTACAGTGTAATCTAAGAACATACTCTGTTTTAAAGGCCTATGATTTCAGACTTAAAATTTGAAATCTGCATATGGCCCAGTATATTGTCTTTTTTTCCCGCTCTCCTGTTATTGAGTCCAGGTCTCTGTATTTTTTTCATTAGGTAGTATTTGTTAATCCTGCATTTCAAATCTTGAGTATCATAGGTGATCTTTTGTTTGCTCATCAGTTACTAAAAGGTTATGTTAAGATACTCCATTATGATTGTGGATTTGAGTATTTCCCATGTAGTTCTCTAATCTTTTATATATTTAAGGCTATGGTATTAGATGCATAGAAATGTGTAATAGCTATGTCTTCTCAGTGACTTAACATTTTCAAGTTTTCCTCTTTTATTCTGGTAGTACTTTTACATTAAAGTCTAGTTTGGGATTAATATAACAACGCTAGCTTTCTCTTTATTATTGTTTGATCTTCTTTTTCTTCTTTTACTAGTCATTCTAGAAATTGTTATCTATCTTATAAAGTCTAATGTTAATCAATACCGTCATCCTCTTCCCAGTTGATGCACTTTAATTCTACTTACTTGCAGCCCTACTCATGTAATTTTTGTTTGATTATTTGTTTGTTTGTTTGTTTGTTTTTGTTGTGGTGGTGGTTTTGAGACAGGGTCTTGCTCTGTCGCCCAGGCTGGAGTGCAGTAGTCTGATCTTGGTTCACTGTAGCCTCCGCCTCCTGGGTTCAAGCAATTCTCATGCTTCACCTTCCCAAGTAGCTAGGATTATAGGCATGTGCCACCATGTCTGGCTAATTTTTGTGTGTGTGTATTTTGAGTAGATATGGGATTTCACCAGGTTGGCCAGGCTGGTCTTGAAGTCCCAGCCTCAAGTGATCTGCCTGCCTTGGCCTCCGAAAGTTCTGGGATTACAGGTGTAAGCAACTGTGCCCAGCCCCTACTTACATAGTTTTGTTGTGTATTTTAATTCATTCTAATTTTTCTCTGTCTTCCTTATTATTGTTATTGTTTTATACTGCCAATATTTTATATAAGTTAATGCATGTCTTTACCATGTTTTTACTTCCCCTGTGATCTTGCACTTACGATTTTCTTTGATCTTGAAGGATCTGAAACACACCCTTCAGAATTTCCTTTAGTCTGCTTGAAAATGTCTTTATTTTACCTCATTCTTAAAGGATATTTTTGCTAGGTACAGAATTCTAGGTTAGCACGTTTTAGCTAAAATAACCCTATTTTAGCACGTTTTATGTTGGTGGTCACTTCACTTCAGCACATTTCATTGTTGTTGAGACCTCAACTCTTCCTGTATTAGCTTTTAAGACAATGTGATTTTGTTGGGCTGCTTTTAAGATTTTTATCTTTGGCTTTGGCTTTCTGTTTTACTATGCCGTGATTAGGCATTGGATTCTTTGGGTTGTGTGAATATGTGGATTGGTGTCTTATCAGTCCTGGAAATTTCTTAGCCATTATTTTTTAAAAATATTGTCTTTGGTTCATATTCTCTCTCCTGTCATTTTGGGGCTCTAGTTTGATATGTTAGACCTTCTATCCTGTCTCTTGCCCCTTTTTCTGTTTTTTGTTTGTTTTTTGGGGTGTGTGTTTGGTTTTTTTGCTTCTTTTTGACCCCAAGGCATTTTTCAGGATGTTGTTTCAGAACTGTCTTCAAAGTTCACATTTTTTTCACCTGTGCCTAATCTGTTATTAACTCATCCAGTAAATACCTAATTTAGGTTGTTTTATTTTTTGGTATAGAATTTTTATTTTGTTCTTTTCAAATCTGTATCACTTTTTATGGTTTTCAGTTTTAAACAAAAATATTTAAGTGTGGCCTTTATCCACTTGAATGTAATAAACATAGTTATTTTTCAGTTAGTATCTGATAAATCCGATGCTGAGAAGTCGTTATGAAGCTGATTCAGTTGTCTGTTGTAGAAATAAATTGATATATGTAATATAAGATGACGTTAATCTTTCTCTAAAGCTTTTCATTTGCTATCACCAAGTGCCTGGGGGTGTGAAAACATCTTAATCGAATTTCAAATCTTTAACTTTCTTGGGCCACCCAGATGACTTGAAACTGACTTCATTCAGTCCACGGTTTCCTTCTGGTTCCTTCTTTGCTTGTAGGGTGCAGCCCTTTAGAGTCGCAGCCCAAGCCAAGGCTGTTTTCACTACAGTCCTCATTCTTGGTGGGTCTCAGACTCTGGCTTTGGTTCCCTGTTCCTGCAACGCAGGCAGCAAACAACAAAGCTCTTAAATGCTTGTTCTTTGCTGGTAAACTCACAAAAGGCAAAAGCTGAGGTCACTTTTCTGGGTTCCTGACTTCTAGTGGATTTGAGCTCGTTATTCCTTCCTCATTATTTTGGTGGTTATTTGGTGCTTTTAAAATGATTTTAATGTCTTACGTAGCTTTTTAAATTGCCTTCATAAGGATACTTCGTCTGAATAACCTGGTCTGCTGTTGCTACAAGTGGATGTCCAAATTTCTTTGACGAACTTGTTCAAGGAAGACTTGACATTTCTACATCAGTCATTCCTTTGTTTTAGGGCTGTTCTGATGGTGCAGATGAGATACCTGGAAGAGGTAGACTTTAAGCTATGATTGCCTTTTAATTATTTAAAAATTACTTAGGTTAATTCCTAGTACTTTGCAAAGCCCTAAGGGAAGGAGGCAAAGGATATTTTGTTTGACTGGAGAAGCAAAACATACTTGTATGTGAGTAGTGCCTTAGGGTAGGAATTATGTAAGCAAATAGAACGTAGTGAACATTTTTGAAGTGAGGCTGTATGGAGTAGGGAGAATGTACTGAGCTGAGAGGGGACTGCAGACAGATTTTTCTTTTAGTATTTTTTTTGGAAGTGGGGTTCATTTTTCTTTCTTCCTTTCTTCTCTTTCTTTTCTTTCTCTCTCTCTCTCTCTCTGTTGCCCAGGCTGGAGTGCAGTGGAACTGTCTTGGCTCACTGCAATCTCTGCCTCCTAGGTTTAAGCAATTCTCCTGCCTCAGCCTCCCAGTAGCTGGGATTATGGGTGTACACCACCACGCCCAGCTAATATGTTTTTTATTTTTAGTAGAGTTGGGGTTCCACCATGTTGGCCAGGCTGATCTCAAACTCCTGATCTCAAATGATTCACCCACCTTGGCTTTCCAAAATGCTGGGATTGCAGGTGTGAGCCATTCCAGGCAGCCTCATTTTTAATAATAATTTTCGTTGTTGTTGTTGTTTTTGAGACAGCATCTCACTTTGTTGCCCAGGCTTGGCTTGATCTCCACTCATTGCAACCTGTGCCTCTCGGGTTCAAGCGATTCTCCTGCCTCAGCCTCCTAAGTATAGCTGGGACTACAGGTACCTGCCACCATACCTGGCTAATTTTTATATTTTTGGCAAAGATGAGGTTTAACTATGTTTGCCAGGCAGATCGAACTCCTGAACCTCAGGTGATCCGCCCACATTAGCCTTCCAAAGTTCTGGGATTACAGGTGGGAGCCACTGTGTCTGGCCAATTTTCAATAATAATTCTTACAACTCTCTATATGCCAGGGAGGTGTCATGATTTTTATTTTTTATTTAAACTTTTTTTACAAAAATCATATTTTTACAAAATATGATTTTAAAAATCTTACCTACATCTATTTAAAATGTAGGTACAATTTGCATTTGAATTCTGAGATTAAATATGGAAGCCAAACAGATAGGTTAGAAATTCTACTAGGCAAACTAAGTTATAGTAGTCTACATAAATTGGCATTCTTCTGTGATGGAGGAGTGTTAAAAATTTAGCATAAGATATCAATTTTTTTTATAGATACTTAATTTGATGTTAGTCACAGCCATTAATATGAAATGCCATCCATTTCTTTGTGATTAAATTGATGTGTCTATAAAAAACAAAACCATATCTCTTGTATGAAAACCTGGAATTCTTGTTTATCTACTGTTTACTTGATTCTTTTTTTCTTTTTGCTAGAAGAAAATACTAAGTTGAAGATTCCTGTTATAATTCCTTCTCTTCCCTGCTATGTTAAATTTAAATAACTTTTTGTTTTATATCTTCTCACTTGCCTTTAAAAAACAAGGATAAAATGAGGTGAACAGAGAATTTTAGAATTGGAAGAGACCCTAAATATCATTAAGTCTCTCATGTGCCCTCCTATCCTACCATCTCACGTTTTAAATATGCAAAAACAGGCCCAAGGAAGATGGGTGACTTGACTTGCCTAAAAATATGAGAGAATTTCTCTCCAATAGCTTTTATATTCTCGGTGAAGTAGGTCTTCAGCAAAGAGTGGTATAGGTAAAAAATAGGTCTGTTACAGATTTCAGGAGACAGAATAAGACATGAAGAACTTAACTCAGAGTGCAGGAAGACAAACTTTCCAGGAAACATAGTAGCCCTGCTAGGCAGTGTTGGATATCCTTTGATGTTTATAGTTGTGAATTTAAAGTGAAACCAGCTAGCCTTGTTAACCTGATTTCTCCCCTTTCCTCTATAATAACCTGCTTTGGTTCAGGCACGTAAAAGTGGAATGGATCAGGTCAGTTAGATTTGGGATTTTGCCAGGTAATGGAGAGGAGAGAAGAGTAAGGGGTTTGAGAGTTTGAAAGAGAGTGGCTGTTGTTGGGTCTAAAGAGGATAGTAAAGATGAAAGTAATGGATGGTGAAAAATGATGAGAGCATTTTTGATTGGATTGAAAAATGCAGTAAGGTAAGAGAATGTTGAATTTGGAGACAGTGCAATGAACTAGAGAGGCAGGAGATACATTTTAAAGACGAAATTTGGGGCTGAGTCCAGTGGCTCATGCCTGTAATGCCAGTTCTTTGGGAGGTCGAAGTGGGTGGATCACTTGAAGTCAGGAGTTTGAGACCAGCCTGGCCAACATGGTGAAACTGTCACTACTAAAAATATAAAAATTAGCCAGGCATGGTCGTGTGTGCTTGTAATCCCAGCTACTCAAGAGACTGAGGCACAAGAATCGCTTGAACCCAGGAGATATGGAGATTGTAGCGAGCAGAGATCATGCCACTGCACTTCAGCCTTGGTAACAGTGAGACTCCATCTCAAAAAATAAAAATGAAATAAAGACTGGAAATTTGATTTTTGAGATTTTTGGTTAAGAATTTGGGGACAATGCAGTTATTGATGATGACAAGGTCCTGAGTGGATCATGGAAGTGGGCATTTGGAGGTGAAGAAGTTAAGGAGCTAAGAAGCCAGAGTGTTAGGTGGGCAATTCACATAGACTTTGAAGTCACAGAGTGATGGTGGGGATAAGAGTGGACAAGAGTGCTGGAGGCAATAGAGGGTACACAGTTGGGTATCGTGTCAGAAGATCTTGGGTATTTAAGGAAGGAGAAGAAATAGTTTGGAAGTGGTAATTGGATGCAAGGAATGTATCTTTTGCCTCCCTCTGGACCAGGGTTATCCAATCTTTTGACTTCCCTGGACCACATTGGCAAAAGAATTGTCTTGGGCCACACATAAAATAAACTAACACTAACAATAGCCGATGAGCTTTAAAAAACATCGCCCAAAAAAAATATCTCATAATGTTTTAAGAAAGTGTATGAATTTATGTTGGGCTGTGTTCAAAGCCATCCTAGGCAATGTGACCCACAGGACAAATTTGCTCTAGACCTTTCAGTATCCTATCCATATCTCCTGGCCTAAAATACATAGGATGTGAGAGAAAAAAAGACCCCCCCATTGAGAAAGCTGCACAGAAAGCGATGTCTTCTGATTGCCACTAAGATAAACAGGCGAAGACATCATTTATTAGAGAGTTTGAGGTTAGAGGGGAGTTAGTTGGTTAATTTATTGGTATATTCGTCTACTGTGTTTTTGTATAGTAGTACTAAAGTAATATAGTACTACTATATTTTGTGAGTTACATAAATTTTGTTTGATTTTGTGAGTTACATAAAATTTCATACTATTATGGTAAATATTTTGAACACTGTGTGTTTCAGAAAAACTCTAAACCCTTGTTTTTCCTCTGCTCTCACACCACCGCAATGATCATTAACATAGTAGAAGACATCTGTGTCTCATCTTGGGAAATTTACCAATTAAATGAATTTTCAAAAAGATACACCTGTGACTAAAGACGTGGTGCTTTTTCCCTACACACCAACGGTGAATACCAGTTGGGTACCCTCCAATTCACTTCCCACACTGTCTATCCAGAAATACCGTCAGATTCCACAGGTTGAGAGCTCAGTCCCCAAGACCACTCTCTCCTTAGTAAAAGTCCTGGCCTCTGGAACTTTGGACTGACTGGCTTCAGGTTGGTATTCCCACTACCTCCTCTTTGGGATTGGTTAATTTGCTGGAGCGTCTTACAGAACACAGGGAAACACTTGGTTATGTTTACTGGTTTATTATAAAGAATATTACAAAGGATGCAAATGAAGAGATGTGCAGAGCGAGGTATGGGGCAGGGGCATGGAGCTTCCATGCCCTCCCTGGGTGTACCAACCTCCAGGAACCTTTATGTGTTCAGCTATATGGAAGCTGTCTGAACCCTGTCTTCTTGGCTTCTTATGGAGGCTTCATTGCATAGGTATGAATGACAACCGTGTAGAAATGTGATTGGACAAAAAGTGCATGATCTAAGCCCAGCAAGTCCTGTTTATTCTGACTTTTCTTGGCTTCTCTGTATATCATTTCTTCTTCTGTGATATGGAGACAGGACCCTCTCTGGGATGAGGGTTTTTTTTTGACCCAAAACTAGATTAGAGTCCTGCCTTGGGCAGGTGAAAGGAGGACAGGAGAAGGTTAGAGAGAGAGATTCTGTTCCTGAGGCTTGAGGTGCCCCAACATTATTTAAAAAAAGACTGTAACAAGCACTATGGTAGTTAAGAGCCAGTAATTGGCCGGGTAGTGGCTCATGCCTGTAATCCCAGCCCTTTGGGAGGCTGAGGTGGACTCTCAGGAGCTTGAGACCAGCCTGGGCAATATGGTGAGACTCTGCCTCTTTAAAAAATACAAAAATTAGCTGGGAATGGTGGCGCACTCCTTGTGGTCCCAGCTACTCAGAAGGCTGAGATGGAAGGATTGCTTGAGCCTGTGAGATGGAGCCTGCAGTGAGCCAGGATTACGCCACTGCACTCTAGCCTGCATGACAGAGTCAGACGCCGACTAAAAAAAAAAAAAAAAAAAGATCCGAGGAGCTGCCTGCAAGCGGGCAATGAGGAAGCTCTTAAGAACGCAGCCGGAAAGAAGTTGAGTTACAGACATCCTGCCAAAATGATTTCTTCAACGTCCAGATTTGGCATACCCTATGGCCTCAAGACTCTACTCGAAGGAATTAGCAGAGCCACTATCAAAAAAAACCCATCAAACATCAACCAGTTTATTTTAAAGAACTTGCTATGTATAGAGAAGGGAATACTTCTCTGGATATAAAGGATCTGGTTAAACAGTTTCATCAGATTAAAGTACAGAAGTGGTCAGAAGGATCAGTATGACCGAAGAAAGTAGAATGTTTAAAAGAACCAGAAAAAACATCTGTAGAATCTAAAGTACCTACACGGTTGGAAAAATCTACAGACACAGAGGAGGACAATGTAACTGGAACAGGATATAGTGACAAAACCACCCAGTTTCCATCAACTTATGCTGAGCTAGGCGCTGAGCAAACTGAAGCAGTTCATGATTCTTCTCCCAAAGCAGCTACCCCTAAGACTACTACCCCACCCTCCTCACCACCTCCAACAGCTGTCTCGCCAGAGTTTGCCTATATCCCAGCTGACCCAGCTCAGTTTGCTGCTCAGATATTAGGTAAAGTTTTATCTATTCATTCTGATCAATCTGATGTTTTAATGGTGGATGTGGCAACCAGCATGCCTGTTGTTATCAAGGAGGTGCCGAGCTCAGAGGCTGCTGAAGATGTCATGGTGGCTGCTCCTCTTGTGTATTCTGGGAAGGTACTAGAAGTGCAGGTTGTGAGCCAAACATCTGTCCATGTAGATTTGGGTTCTCAACCTAAAGAAAATGAGGCTGAACTATCAACGGCTTCCTCAGTCCCTTGCAGGATGAACAAGCTTATGAACTTCCTGCTTATGATCAAGCTCCTGAGGTCCCTTTGCAGGCTCATATTGAGGTTATGTCAAACTCTTCGTATATCGTCTATCTATAATGATGTGCCTGGGACTGAAGGAGTTGTTTATGTCAAGCAACAGCCAGAACAAATAGTTATCCCTTTCACTGATCAAGTTGCTTGTCTTAAAGAAAATGAGCAGTCACCACCAGTTAGTCCCAAACCTGTAGTAGAAAAGACAACCTCTGGCATGTCTAAAAAATCTGTAGAGTCTGTAAAACTTGCACAGTTGGAGGAGAATGAAAAATATCTCTCAGTACATATGGAGGCAGAAGCAACAGCTGTGCTCTCAGACACATCTTTGAAAGGTCAGCCTGAGGTACCTGCAGAAACCCTGGATGCAGAGGGCACTATCAAAATAGGCTCTGAAAAATCTCTGCACTTTGAAGTGGCGATGACTTCAATAGTCTCTGACAATGCTGGGCAGGAGGAGTCCGAGGAAAGCTCTGCACCCCAGGAGGTGGAAGGCAAACCTGTGCTCTCTAGGGAAGCTGCAGAAGCAGTGCACTCAGGTACATCTGTAAAATAATCTAGTGGCCCCTGCCCTTCTGCTCCAGAAGGTCTTACTGCACCAGAAATCGAACCAGAAGGGGAAGCAACAGCTGAATAAGGTTTGTTGTAGCCAGCAATGGCAGCAAGCGAATCCCAACAACCACCACCATTTTCCAATATGTGGACCCTTTATTGTCTAACTGATAAGAATCAACAAAGTCACTCATCACCGCCACCTGCACCTGGGCCTTTCCCCCAAGCAACCCTCTACATATCTAATCCTAAGGATCTGCAGTTTCTGCAGCATCCACCAACAGTCACCTCTCCAATTTATGTGATGGACGACACAAAGAATATCAGTACCCCACCTTTTATCTCAGCAGGCTCAAATGTTCAGAAAGCACAGGAATGGGAAACTCTTCCTGGTCATGCTCTTGTTTCGCGGTCAGGTGTCTTGAAGAGATATGCTGCAGTGCAAGTGCCCATTGCTGTTCCTGCAGATGGGAAATTCCAGAAACATACTCTAAGTCCCCGCAATACTAATCCTCCAAGTGGACAAGATGTTCCCAAGCCAGAAAGTCCTGTTTTTCTTTCTGTTGCTTTCCCAGTAGAAGATGTAGCTTAAAAAAGTTCAGGATCTGGTGACAAATGTGCTCCCTTTGGAAGTTACGGTATTGCTGGGGAGATAACTGTGGCTACTGCTCGCAAAATTTGCAAAACAGAAACTGAAAACTGGTAGGTACACTTTCCTACCATAATGTGTAGGTTGGAAGAAAAAACTCGTGTTTTAAGAATTTTGATTTATTGAACTGGAGATTTAGATAGCTAAAAACAATTTGAGATAATATGTAATAAGTTGGGATATACTCTAATTTCCTGGAGTTACTGTCTCTAACTTCCCAACCACCAGTTACTAATAAATGCACAGCAGATGCACTGTACCACAATGACTTGCACCAAGGATTTGATGCCCAATACATGAAACCAATGAACTCAGTCGCCTTTGAATACCTAGTCCATTGTCTTAACACAGTGGTAGATGCGAAAAGGGGATGGATTTTTAAAACAGGACAATTTATTTGTCATGTTTAGGGAGGAGCTGGAAAAAACTGAAGAGCAAGGTTAGAGAGAAGTCTTGATTATGTAACAGAGCACTTAATCCCTGAGGTAAGAGACAGTAGATGGACAGGTGAGAAGCAGAGTAAAGAGCTAAGTAACAGCTGAGATTAACTGTGGATGAGACTGCTTGATCACTCACAGTCTTTAAGTTTTTCATTCATGCTTAATGCCAAGCCCTATGCTAGCCCTCCTTCCCTGTGTAAAACAAACAAACAAACACAAAAAACCCAGGAACTGTGGATGAAAATATTGTATATGTAATATATTTCACACTGTGCTAAACCTGTTGTGGTGATACTCAGGTTTTCTTTTGTGGGAGGGGAAAACATGAAGAGAATAGTAGTTCAAAAATTTAAACATCTGTCATGGTCCCATAGGAATAATGTGTTGACTGGAATGATGATGTCCCAGCCCTGCCCACAGAAAACCATTTAATTCATATGCAGTATTAACTGCCATTACTACCATGTGTAACACTGAATAATGCTATTTCTAGAGGAAAATGAATACAAAGTTTGAAACTGGGATGTCAGGAACATTTCATCTCTTTTTGTTGCTCTGGAGTAAGAGTTTTCCTCCTTACCTTACCATTACTGACCCTCCCCTACTGTTCGCCAAGCAATAAAAGTGGGAATTCCCTGCTTCTAAGCTACTGGGAGGGCTCTAATTTTGTGTGGGTCCAGGGTTTAATGATTAGAAATGAGAATAGAATTCAGATGAAAAAAAGCAGAGTTTCAGGAAGTCAGAGGATAAGGAGCTATCTGGGGAATACTCTGATCTTTTAATGACTTCCTTTCCCTAATCCTAAAGCAAGCACAAAAGACTTTTTGAGCTTTATGGTCTCTTATTATTAGTAATGATGAAAAAATAAATAAGAAATGAACAGGCTATCCTATGCTTGTTGTTTCTTCACATGTATTTTAAACAGGATACATACTCTTCATCCACTCAACAAATATTTAATTTCTGCTACATACCTAGGACAGTGCTTGTGTAGTTACGAAGAAGAAGAAAAAAGAGCTTGTTTTTCAGAAGCTCATAGTCTAATGGAGAGAAATAGATGTTAGTTGAGTTGGTACTATGGGAGCCTGGAGAGAAAAACACCTGGCTGCTTAGGATAGATAGAGACAGCTTCACAGAATCAGGCCTTGAGGTATAAGAGGTAGTTCATTCCTGTTCTGCACTATTTGGGTACCTACTTTGGACCAGACACAGTACTAGAAAACATTTGAGAATACAATTATGACATATAAGAGTCTTGTCCTTAAAGAGCTTTTAGTGAGAAAGACCAATATATAGGTAATCCCAAGTGTGTGATAAAGGAGATAGCTGGTAAGCACAGGGATCTATGGAAACATTGGGGTCAGGGTAGGGGCAGATCTAACTCTGGCAAGAGGACTTAGGGAAGGCTTTTGGGAGAGGTCATCTACATTGGGTCCTGTAAAATGGGTCCACAATACTAGTTGAAAAAGCAGAGGTAAGAACCTTCCAGGAGATGAAATGGCATAGTGAGTTGGTGGTTAGTGCACAGAAGTTCAAATAGTTGGAGTGTAGCTAGAGTAGGTGAGTGGCAGTAGGTAAGGATGGAGTAGTATGAAGGGCCAAGGTCATAAAGGACCTTACAGATAGTGTTAATGAGCTTACGTTTTTACTTTATAGCCGTTTGGGTCCCGTGAAAGGTAGAAAATACTAATCTTAAGGAGTCTTTCTAGCAGCTGACACTGAATTACCAATTATTATTATATTGTATTGTATTGTGTTGTATTATATTGTATTTTGAGATGGAATCTCGCTAAGTCACCCCAGGCTGAGGTGCAGTGGCATGGTCTCAGCTCACTTCAACCTCTGCCTCCCAGATTCAAGCAAATTTCATGTCTCAGCCTCCCAACAGACATGTGCCACCACGCCCAGCTCATTTTTGTAGTTTTAGTAGAGATGGGGCTTTACCATGTTGTCCAGGCTGGGCTCAAACTCCTGACCTCAGGTGATCTGCCCACCTTGGCCCCCCAAAGTGCTGGGATTACAAGCATGAGCCACTGTACCTGGCCAGATTATTTTCAGTAAGTATAATTTATAGCAATTTTTTTGTTAAAGGTAGTCCAGGCAGTTGTTAAAGATTTAAACAGTAAGAGAGTACCACTTTGTTCTGTTCCCCAGAGGAGGCCACTGTTGTTTCTTGAGTATTCAAGCAGCGTATTCTTAATACCAGAATAGTGTTAGAAAAAAACAGTTTTAAAAGGAGAAGGAGAGGCTGGGCGCAGTGGCTCACGCCGGTAATCCCAACGCTTTGGGAGGCTGAGGTAGGTGGATCCTTTGAGTCCAGGAGTTTGAGACCAGCCTGGGCAACATGGTGAAACTGTGTCTCCACAAAAACATACCAAAACACAACAACAACGTCAACAACAACAAACAAACATTAGCTGGTGGTGCAGGCCTGTAGTCTCAGATACTCAGGAGTCTGAGTTGGGAGGATCACCCAAGCCCAGGAGGTTGAGTCTACAATGAGGTGTGATCATGCTATTCATTGCATTCCAGCCTGGGCGACAGAGTGAGACCCTATCTCAAAAAAACCCAAAGCACCACATGTCAAAAAGATTTCCTGTCTATGGAATTCCCAAGTGTTTTATTGAGAAAATCTAAGTGTTTCAATTAAATAACAGATCTCTTCAGAAAAAGATGAGGAAAAAGCCCTTACCATAGTATATGAGGTACAGATTGGTTCAGGATCAGGATACTTATTAATAGCTTGTCTCTGTTTGAAATGGGAGAGTTCCCTGACCCCCCTCGCAGTATGTACAACAGGGGTTTGGCTTATCTGTTTGGGCCACTGTGCATACTCAGACACCTTATGGGAGGGGGAGCACGCAGATGGGCAGGTGCAGAAACCAGGGCAAGTGTCTCTGGGCTTCAGCCCCACTGCAGCGTCCAGGGGTGGGAGCCTGCGACTTTCGAAGCCCAAATGGGTGTGTGTTACAGTGAGCTCCTTTAGCCTTGCAGATGGCTTAAGTGCTAACCAGCTCAGTGTTCTCCTTTTACCCAGGCCCTTGTCTGGCATTCAGGAAGATTCAGGTTGTACACGGACTTGAAGGATGAATGCATGGGTTTTATTGAGTCGTGGAGGTGGCTTTCAGCCAGATGGATGGGGTGCTGGAAGGAGATGGAATGGGAAGATGATCTTTCCCTGGAGTTTGGCTGTCCAGCAGCCGATTTCCTCTCTGGCTGTCCCCAGGCAAACTGGGGACATTCAAACATTCCTTCTCTTCTCTCTGCTGCACCATTTTGCCATTCTTCTGCCCCTCCGTTTGTCTCCTTGTGGAGCCGGGAGCTTGGGGTTTATATGCATACAGGGTAAGGGGGCATGGCAGGCCAGAAGGTAACTTTTGGGTGCAAAAACAGGAATGCCTGTTCCTATTTAGGGAGGCAGCTTTCCAGACTTGGAGGTGGGGCTTTTGCTGGAGAACTGCCCTCTTCTACCGAGTATTTCTCTGTCTTCTTTCTGTGTCACATTGAGAGAGTATTTGAATTGAAATGAAATTTATTCCAATTCTTAAATCTTACTTTTTGTTCGTATAAAAGGTATATGACACTTCAGATAATTCACCTGACCTTGGAGTACTTGGCAGAGAAAGTTTAAAAAGACTTGTAAAGTAAATATGAAGGTTTAGTTTTAAAACATTAATTTATTTTGAAGAAGGGAATTACATTTATTAGATTGTCTTGATTTTCTTTTCTCTATTCCTGAATGCCTTTATTAGGTGACTCATTCTCCTAATGCTTAAAATGAGTCTATAATATACATAATAGATACTACTAGGTTGGTGCAAAAGTAATTGCCATCTTTGCCATTGAAAGTAGTAAAGGCCAGCCTTGGTGGCTCACGCCTGTAATCCCAGCACTTTGGGAGGCTGAGGCTGGTGGGTAACAAGGCCAGGAGTTCAAGACCAGCCTGGTCAAGATGGTGAAACCCCATCTCTACTGAAAATACAAAAATTAGTCAGGTATGGTGGCGGGCACTTGTAATCCCAGTACTCGGGAGGCTGAGGCAGATAATTGCTTGAACTTGGGAGATGGAGGTTGCAATGAGCCGAGATCGAGCCACTGCACTGCAGCCTGGGCGAGAGTGAGACTCTGTCNAAAAAAAAAAAAAAAAAAAAAAAAAAAAGAAAAGAAAAGAAAAAAAGTAATGGTAAAAATGCAATTATCTTTTGCAACCAACTCTTAAAGGGTTAGGGTTAGAGGTTTCCAATTTGGTTGACATAGTCCAGTAATGCTAGATGGAGTTTTTTTTTCATTTCACTTAATATTAAGTTGGGACTCTTGAGCATAAATAGCAAACTATCTTCGGACATTCAGAGTGAAATAATTTTATAGTCCATAGTTTTTAAAAATTCATCATGTAGCAAGAGGAAGGAAAGACATTCAAAAAGGAAGAAAATGATACAACATTAGGCAATGCCATCTGCAACTATATATGGTGTTTAAAAAGTTTATATTTTATCATTTAAGGTAGGAATTTGGGAATATTGGTAGAAGAAGAAAAGTCTTGTTGACACAAGGATTTGGTTTAAAGTTCTAAATACCATTACTGTGCCCTGTATTTATTCTTTCATAAATACCCAATTTTGTTTTTAACATCAGTATTGAGATTTTTCTCATCAGTTACGATGTATTTCAAGGGCTGATTTGAGTGTTATAAACTGATTTATCAGGTAATCAGGGCATTTTAGGACATTTTAAATATTAAGTGAATTATCACTTTAATCTTACTTTCTTGGGAAAAAGACTTTTAAAAAAATCATCCTATGTGCTACCCTTTCTTGAGTCCACCGTGCATAAACATTTGGTGCTGTTTCGTGACCTTAAGTCTCTCAGCTCCTTAGCATTAAAATGATATCTTTATGAATACAATTTGTATTGTAAAATTGTACTTTTGGGGGCAGTCTTGTAGCTCTTTTAGGTTTTAAGTAGAGATCAAAGTATTTAAAAAATTGAACAAGACATACTTTTAAAAAAATAAACAGGCAAGCATAAAATCTTGTTTTAAACATTTAAGTTAAAAAAATTAATCAGGATTTTCCCCCTATAGGAAAGGATAGTTTAAAATGAGCATGTCCAGCTTACAGCTTTGAATGTGGCCCAACACAAATTTATAAACTTCCCAAAACATTATGAGATTTTTATGTGATTTTTTTTTTTTTTTTTAAGCTCATCAGCTGTTGGTAGTGTTAGTTTTTTTGTTTGTTTATTTTTGAGACAGTCTCGCTCTGTTGCCCAGGCTGGAGTGCAGTGATACAATCTCAGCTCACTGTGGCCTCCATTTCCTGGGTTCAAGCAATTTGCCTGCCGCTGCCTCCTGAGTAGCTGGGACTACAGATGTACGCCACCATGCCTGCCTATTTTTTTTTTCTGTTTTAGTAGAGTCAGAGTTTCACCATGTTGGCCAAGCTGCTCTTGAACTCCTGACCTCAAGTTATCTGCCCTCCTCAGCCTCCCAAAGTGCTGGAAATACAGGCATGAGCCAGTGTTTGTGTATTTTATGTGTGGCCCAAGACAGTTCTTCTAGGGTTGCCCAGGGAAGCCAAAAGATTGGACATGCCTGGAAAACACTGCATGCCCCGAAATTGGAGTTTTAACAGATTAGGATATGTTAAGAATTTAGATTTTAAAAGTTCTTATGCACAGTTTTTCTAAATCTTTTGTTAATTGGGTAAAATGGTTGCCAGAGCTGATTGTGTGTGTATGTGTGTGCACGCGCACTTTTTTTTAATCAACATCATAGAGTTTATAAAAGTTTTTTATAGAGTGTATAATTTAGAGGAGTTTTTTTTTTTTTTTTTTCTGCAATCGTATTTACAGTTGAAAAAGCTTTTGGCCATTAAATTTAGCTACAAATTAGTATTAGTGTGCATATGATTTCTGATTATTTCTCCTCTTGAGTAGGAACTAGAAACTAGTCCTGTAATATTTGTGTATCTGTTCTAATTACATATCCATCTTTATTTGAACACTTATGTGTTTTCATTGTCTATCTGGTGAATTCTGAGTTTTTTAACCTAACACACAAGATTGACATCTCTGCTCTGAAAAATTCCTAAACATCTTTGAAGTCTAATTATGTTGCTATTTTCTCTCTGAAATCTTTTTTGATTTACCTAGCTGGAAATGATCTAATCTCCCATTCTTTAACAATACATTCCCTTGTATTAAAACTTCTGCCATAAATGCCTTAGTCCCCTTCTAGATTATAAATTGTCTTACTCATTATTATATTATCTACATTCATACGTTGAACAAAAAGCACCAAGCACTGTTATAGATGCGAGGGAGACAGCAGTGCAGGAGAATCTTGGTTCTTGTCTTCATGGGATTTATATTCCACTTTGGAAAACAGTGATGAGAGAGACAGAAAATTAAATAAACACATAGGTAGAGCTTTTAAGATCTCAAATGCTTAGAATGTGGAACTCCATGATGTGGTAGAAAGTTTGCATATAGCACCAATGTATTGATAAGGTGATCATGGAAGGTGTGATCTTTGAAGATGAGACATTTATGCCACGATCTGAATGACACGAAGGACTGGTCACTTGAAGATTTGGAAACAGAATTTTTGAGGCTGAAGGAAAGGTAGTTCTAAGGCATAAGAAAGAAAGAGGTAGAAAAGGACAGGAGAAGTGATGAGAGTGGGATTTAGATTATGCAGAGCTGTAAACCAAGGTAAGGAATTTAAAATTTATTCTAATTTCACTGGGAAGCCAATGAACAGTTTAAGTTTTTAAGGGAGTGTTTGATTACATTGGCTCCACCCAGGATAATCTCCCTATTTTAAGGTCAGCTAATTAATAAACTTAATTTTTTCTGCCAAATTCCTTTTACCATATAATGTAGTATATTCACCAGAGTAACAAGAGTGCAAGTCTTGAGGGCCTAAATGCTGCCTAATTTTGCATACTTAGGTTTTATTTAACCTAGTAGCTATTTAATGTCTTACAAGGGCAGTGAAGCAGAACTAACTTAGGATAGCTGAGTTGTTGAGTTATCACAGTTTTTCTGATTTCTTTTGCCTTTACGGATATGCCTACTCATTGGCATTACCTCTTATTTGCCAGCACCCATACTATTACCCCAAACTGTTTCTTTTAGTTATTTAACTAAATTAACATAAAGGTGCCTCCTGCATTTAAAGAAATTTTGTTCTAGATATTTTCCAGAGATATCTGTATTTTCTCATAGATGAAAATTTATGGGTTGATTTATTGTAGATTCTAAAAGGACATTTTCAAACCTGTTTGAGTTTTCTCATTTTTACTTATTCTGATTATACTTAATTCATTCAAAAAATATTTATTGACTACCGACTACTCCAGAGCCAGCTACTATATAGTAAGCATCAGAGTGATAACAGTTGGACAAGTAACTTCTTATGAGGAATGAGGCTTGAAAAAGTACAAGCTGCTCTGAAAGGTACCTTAGTAAAGGAAATTACTGCTGAGACATGAAGGGTTGAAGCGATCTAGTCAGCATTGGCTTTGGAGTCAGACCGCCCCTTCACTGTTGGGTGAACTTGGATATTTTTTAAAATTTCTTTGAGCCTCAATTTTTCCATATGTGTGAATAGTGATACCTTTATAGAAGTTTTATTAGGGTTAGGTTAGATTGAAGATATGAAAATGCTTATTAACATAATGTTTGTCACTGGTTTAGAAGCGTATTTATCATGAAACTAATGAAGTTTAGTGAACGTAATTGTATGGCCCTTTCTAAGGCCCTTGCAGGAGCAGCCCTAGCAATCTTGAATTAATTTGTGTTTTTCTTAAGGACTCTCCCACCCACTTGCCCCTTCATTATAGGCTCCTGGTCTCCACAAAATCTGAGTCTGCCTTGGCGTGCAGATTGTGAGAAACAAATGTTAATTTCTCTCTCCTTTAATATTGTAACTTCAGTTTGGGTCCAACCTAGAAGTATTTAACTTAAAAAAAAATCGAAATTACATATATTAGGGTTGTAGGAATTTTATAAAATTTAGAAAAACTAAAATTCTTATAATTCCTAGGGAGGAAACATTGTTTTTTATCTTTCTCTGGTTTTCTCTGTGTACATATGCAATTTATTTTTAAAAAGCTGGTTTATTACATGTTAAGTACATAATATTCTGCATTTTCACATATATGGATTATATAATTATGTAGCATATAATTATCTTCTACAATGTAATTTTAATTGTCTTGTAAATGTGCCAAAAGTATAATTAACTACGCTGTTGTTAGTAGTCATTGAGGTTTTCTTCTAACATTTCAGTAGTATAAGTAATGCCAAATGTCTTTAAATTATAAATCTTTATAGAGGTATCTGTACATAAGATAATTTCTTTTAATTGGGCTTGCTTGAGTATAAGAATTGTCCTTCTCCATTTTCTGCTACTATAACAAAATATCTGAGACTGGGTAATTTGTAATGAACAGAAATTTATTGGTTCATACTTAACAGGGGCTGAGAAGTCCAAGAGCATGGCACCAGCATCTGGTGGGGGACTTCTTATTGTGTCATCTCAAGGTGGAGGGCAGAGGGACAGGAGAGGGCCAGAGCAAGCCAGGGACCAAATTTGTAGCCTCAGGCTTTTTAATAAAAGACATTATCCATCACTGTGAGTGGAACATGAATACTTCCCATTAGGCCCAGCTCCCAACACTGTTGCACGGGGATTAAATTTCCAATACAGGCTTTTGGGGTACATATTCAAATCATTGTAAACAGTTTGGACATTCTAAAGACTTACCATGTGTCCTCACTGGCCCTACAATATCATTGGCTATTTTTATAGTACTCTTGTATTTCTTTCATTCTTTGATCCTTTAATATAGTAAAACCTTCTTCTGGTTTTTTTTTGTTTTGTTTTGTTTTGTTTTTTAGACAGAGTCTTGCTTTTAAACTCAGGCCGCAGTGCAGTGGTGCAGTCTCAATTCACTGCAGCCTCCGCCTCCTAGACTCAAGCGATTCTTGTACCTCAGCATCCCAAGTAGTTGGGACAACAGGCATGTGCCATCTTGCCTGACTAAGTTTTCTATTTTTAGTAGAGAAAGGGTTTGGCCACATTGGCCAGGCTGTTATCAAATTCCTGGCCTCAAGTGATGTACCCACCTTGGCCTCCCTAAGTGATGGGATTACAGACATGAGCCATTGCACCCAACCAGAGCATTTTTCTATGTATTTATTAGTCCTTCATATTTTTTCTCACGTTAATTGCCGTACTTTCACAAGATACCTGGAAAGCTTTTTGACAGGAAGAAGTAAGTTTCTTTCTCCTATAAGCAAGTCTTGAAGCTATATAGCACTCCAAATTAAAAGGCTATTTCAAAATGGTTTTCCTACTGTAGTGCTTGGAAACTTTAATAGCAGAATCTAAAGCGGTGCTTAGTGTTTCTCATCCCTGGCAGCACATGCCAAAACTTGAGCATTACCCACAGATTCTTTGTTGGTGTTTTAAAAGCTCCTCAAACTACTAAAGGGATTCTGCAGTGTAACCAGCTAAGCTCAGAAACTTAGTCCCATGGCTGCATCACAACATTTTTTTTCCACACACAGGGGTCAGAGTTTTAACTTAAAATATTCCATTTCCTCTGTGGAAGGTTATATTTTACCATATTAATTATTTAACAATTGCTATACTATTATCCCATGAGGGCATCTTCATTGAATGCCCTTTGCGGGTTTATTTAAAATCATTTCTTAAAATAATATTTAATGAACACCAGTGTAAAAAACGTGATATACACCATGATATACAAGGCAAAATCAGGTTTGGGTTCTTCCCTTGGGATTTTTATAGACAGGAATGGATACAAGGTGTATACACACAGGTCCAAAATGTGTTTGTGCCATAAGAGGTAGGAACAATTGAGGGAAGAGGAGATGAATTGATTCTAGGTGGGTTGCTGGATTACTTCATGGGAATTTATGTTTGAGCCAAACCATGATTTGGACCAATAGAGCAATTCATCATCCTTTACTTTAAAAAATTAATTCAACTTATAAAGCTTGCTCATAATATACATTGATCCATGTAACAGCTCTGCAAGATAAGTCAGTTAGTTATTCCCATTTTATAAATGGAGTGGTCAAGTCTTAGACAATTTTTTTTTTCCAGCCTTATCAAGCTACAACATGAAAGATTCAGAACTTGAACCGAAGTCTTCAGTCTCCATATGCTGGAGGCTTCTGATGTATCTCAGTAGAGTAGCAAAGAGCTATACTAGTAAGAAGCTGTAAGTTTTAGAAAGGGCTGATTAGTTAATTTTATTATTAGGATGCAAGTTCTGAAACAGTTGGAGATAAAGCTATTAGTATGGTCAGCAAAAAAATGGCTCCCTAAAAAAATGTCTGCTTCCTAGTTCCCAGAATCTATGAATATGTTAGGTTATGTGACAAAAGGAAATTAAGAAGACTTATCAGGTAACTTGAAAATAGGAAGATCATCCTGGATTATTGAGGTGGGCCAAATGTAAGGGTCTTTAAAGTGATTGCTTAAGAGTGGAAGAGGGAGGCAGAAAAATGAGAGTCAGAGGAGACTTGAGAAGGAGCAAGGTCAGTCCTACAGAATGAGAAAGACTCAATCTACCATTGCTCGCTTTGAAGATGGAAGCAAAGTGCTGTGAACCCAAAAATACAGTGAATCTGTAAAAGCCAGAAAGGATAAGGAAACAGATTCTCCGTTAGAGCTTCCAGAAAGGAGTACAGCCCTGCAGACACCTTGATTTTAGCCTAGTGAAACCCATTTTTGACTTCTGACCTATAAGACTGTAAGTTATCTAATTTGTGTTTTAAGACATTACATTTGTGGTAATTTATTTTGGCAGCCATAGAAAATTTAATACACTTAGGAAGTATGTTAGTGTAGGAAGACTAATTAACATGACCTTGGGGCACGCCGTGACTAAACTCTGAACCGTCTCAGTTCCACTGTCAGCAATGGAAAGACATGGAATGTTCTTGAGCAAGCGTGAAGAACTTTTTTGATGTTTGCTTATTAGAAAGGATATTGGTGAGAGGAAAATTAAGATTCTATTAGATGCTAGGAACACTTCTTTTGAGATTCATTCCTGAAAGTAACATAGAACACACAGGTAAGTCTTGCCTGTAGAAGACTACGAATATATCTCCCAGTGCTGAGTGCAGGCCACTCACATCTGTAGTCACAGCACCTGGGGAGGCTGAGGCAGGAGGATCACCTGAGGTTAGGAGTTCAAGGTTACAAAGAGCTGTGCTCACATCACTGCATTCCAGCCTGGGTGACAGAGCAAGACCCTGTCCCTAAAAAAAGGGAGATAGTTGGATGGATAGATAGATAAAGATAAAGATAGACACAAAGAAAGGATATTGGCAGGGGGAAAATTAAGATTCTGTTAGATGCTAGGAGCACTTCTTTTGTCGCTCCTTGAAGTAACGTAGACACACAGGTAAGTCTTGCCTGTAGAAGACAATGAATATATCTCCCAGTCCTGAGTAGCCATTCATGTCTGTAATCACGGCACCTTGGGAGGCCAAGGCAGAAGGATCATCTGAGGTCAGGAGTTGGAGGTTACAGAGAGCTATGTTAATGCCGCTACACTCCAGCCTGGGTGACAGAACAAGACCCTGTCCCTAAAGAAAGGGAGATAGGTGGATGGATAGACAAATTTAGATAAAGACAGACATGTGGGTCAAGATCTCCCACTTAGTTTATATGTCACTGAAAATCTCATTGCCATTGTAACATTTCACCTCGTTCTCATATCCCATGAAAAATATAGAACCAGTTTGGCACACATCTAACTTATCTCTTCTTATGCTTTTCCATCATACCATAACTAACTATAAATTCAAACACTGAAAGGTTTCGAATCTGAGCTTTATTTGATGCCTTAGTACCTATAGAAGTTAAATTTACACTAGTAACTTTTTTCAACGCATAATTATTATTTTGAAGGAAAAAAAAACTTGTTGATCTCTGTAGGTATAACTATTCTATGTCTAACGGTCTTCACTAAAGAGAAACAGTTAAGTTTATCAATAAAGCACCTGAGTCAATTAAGGCAACTAAAAGGAGCACTAATTTTAACTCATTTTACACTAGTTAATATTGTCAATAATCTTCCTGTCAGTTTTTTAAACCACAAGTCTTAAATTAGGCCAAACATGCCTAGGTAAAAATGGAATGTAAAGGGATTTTTTTGTGTGTGGTTTTTTTTTCTTTTGAGATAACAGTCATTCTATCAGTGAGGTTGGAGTGCAGTGGCATGATCTCTCCTCACTGCAGCCCCTGCTTCCCAAGTCCAAGAGAATCTCATGCCTCAGCCTCCCAAGTAGCTGGGGAATGTAATATTTAAGACATTAAGAATCCTATTCATCGTATTTAGTCATTTTTTTTTTGTAGTTTCACAGGTTTTTTTTAAAGTTGAATTTTATGTTTATAACATTTACATATAAAACCATTTACTAAAAGCAATGAAACTGGTTATAGCAAATACTGATAATGAAAATAAGAGATATGTTGTCAGTGTGGTCTTTAAACAGTGTTACACAATTTATTTGCATTTCATTTTGATCAGAAAAAAATATATATTTTTTTAAGACGTGGTCTCTTGCACAGGCTGGAGTGCAGTGATGAGATCTCGGTTCACTGCAACCTCTGCTTCTCGGGTTCAAGCGATTCTCCCACCTCAGCCTCTTGAGTAGCTGGGACCACAGGCACGTGCCGCCACAGCTGGCCAATTTTTTTGTGTTCTTCGTAGAAACGAGGTTTCGCCACGTCGTCTGTGGTCTCGAACTCCTTAGCTCAAGCAATTTGCCCACCTCGGCCTCCCAAAGTGCTGGGATCGTAGACATGAGCCACTGCACCCCGCCCAGAAAATATTTTGATTTCATATATGTATATGTAGTGTAAATGATAACGTTAATAGAGATGACAGGAGCTTTATTCTGAGATACGTACAAACTTGGTAACATAAGGTAATGTTTCAGTGATTTTCCATGTTGAAATTTGGCCCAATATATTTTGATTATATATCTATATTTAATTATAGTTTTTAAAATAGCTAAGTAGTTTTAAAAATTCAAATTAAACTTTCGTGGAATCTCTACTGGTTTGAAATACATTACTGAGTAATTGTCAACATTGTAAAATATAAAATTTTTAACTTGGCTTTCTTTAGATTTGAAGGCTAGTGACTAATGAACACATAATGGTCATAACTTTCTTTACAACTCTATCATTTAAGTCACTGATGAATATCAACGATACATGCAGTAAAAATTTAGACAAATACTTTGGCTACAAACTGGTTTACTGAATAATAGCTTGAATCATAGTCTGAGTCAAGAGTAATAGGCTTACAATTGTGTCAGGGGACTAAGAGGTTATTTTGGGGAGCTTTTAAAATGTATTCTTTGTTTTCAAAGACCATTTTCCTTCTGGAAGTTCTAGGCCTTATGAGAAATTACCTATTCTGGATTTGCCACAAATAATGATTATATAAATAAGTCCTGTGCAGTGAATCATGCTTTCAGTAAGAGGATTTTGAAAGCCTTTTGTAAAATAAAGTCATTCTCATAATAAAGTTATTTAGGATAGAATCAAATTGATTTACACGCTTTCTTTATTTCAAATATGAAGGGATATTGTTTGTAAATATATTTAAACTTGCAATAGAACAGTAGTATGCCATCAGTGTGGAAATAACTCACTTGTTAAATAAATAGGGTGTATTTGCTATATATCAGGCATTGTAACACAGGGACTAATGAAAGAGGAAAAAAATCGAAAGCATGAAAGGAGATTAGAAATAGCTCCATAATTTCACTTTCCAGGGATAACTTCTACGGACATTTTGTTGTGTGTCAATTACTTTTTTAATATATACATTTTTAAATAAAATGGAATTGCCTCAAATATGCTATTTAATAGCTTGCTTCTTTTTATACTATTTGAAAATTAAGAAAAGATTATAATGTACTTCATTTAAAAACTTGAAGTATCTTTTAAAATTTTAAATAGATAATGGAAATTGGTTTCCTCCCCATTTAAACTAGAATATAAGTTTAACTTTATAAATCTTGACAATTTAGATTTTGTCCTTCTAACTCATAAAATTAGTAATTTAAACTTCACCTGGTTAGATTTAAATGGAATGTAGAATTTGCATTAAAATGCTACATTAAAGCCTCAGATTTGTAGTAGCTAACAGCACTTCTATGCATGTGTCAGGGACCGCTCTAAATACTGCTTTATGTATATTAACTCCTCTATTCTGTACTTCTACTCCCATTTTATAGAGGAGGAAATTGAAACAGAAGTTAAGTAACTAAAGTTACAGAGCTGGAATGACAGGAGTAAGGATTCAACTCAGACTCCAGAGTTCTGATCTCAACTACAAGCTGCTAGATTAGCTTTTCTGGTAACTATTTTTAATTGAAATATAATTGGAGTGATCTGTCTAACAAGTCATCATTACTAACAAGTCAGTGATTTATAATGTAAAATTACTTATTGTAATACATTTAATATAAGTTTTTCTCTGTGCTGCAAAAATCGTAGCAAATGCCTCCAGCATCTCGTACTAATCCTTATGTCCTGTGGACCCCCCGCCACCCTCTATTATGTCTGTCAACTACCATCAGCTTCCTTGCTTGCTGGGGACTGGAGTGGTGAGGACATACCCCCTGGGGTCCAGGGCTGGGGCTAGGGCTAGGGCTAGGGCTAGGCCGGCTGTGCGGTTGGGCGGGGTCCTGTGCCCCGCTGCGGAGTGCGGGTCGGGAAGCGGAGTGAGAAGCAGCTGTGTAATCCGCTGGATGCTGACCAGGTCGCTCCCCATTCCCGTCGGGAACCCGCCGATTGGCTGGGCTTGGGCGCACGTGACCGACATGTGGCTGTATTGGCGCAGCCCGCCAGGGTGTCACTGGAGACAGAATGGAGGTGCTGCCGGACTCGGAAATGGGGTAGGTGCTGGAGCCACCATGGACAGGCTTGCTGCGGGGGTAGGGGGAAGGCAGTCCTCGCCTCTGCACTGCCTTAAACCGATGGCCTTTCCTTGGCACAGGGTCCACTGCCACACGCCAAACGAGGAGGCAGGGGCGTCGTCCCCCCGCCCCCCACTGCAGCACTGGAGATGGATTTCCTGTGCTTCGGTCCAGGGTTTTTGACAGAAGAGGAAGAAGGGGGAGGGGTAGAAGTGTTAAGGGGAGTCTGCTGAGAAAAAGCTGTTTTTGAAGCTAGAAGGGGTTTTTGTTTCTATAATGCCATTTGACAGAGTGGAATAACAGTATCTAAGGCAACGGGTAGAGGACAACAAAGAATGGAGCATATTCATGGCGAGGAGCAAAAGCTCTAGCTCATTGAAAGGCTTCTTTTCCTCCCTGGTGACAAGGACACATGCAGTGGTGGCCAAAAGAGAGAGGAGACAAAACCGCTGCAGATGGCTGATGTGAATCTAGAGGAAAGAGCTACTGGGGATGAGAGAAAGAGGAGGAGGCAGGTACTGCAGAGCGTGAGTGGCAGTGTTGGTTGGTGAAATATTGGTCACCAGTATTGTGCCTGCTTTTGTAAAACATCTAAGTAAACTCCCTGTGAATAGGGTGGCAAATAGATACCAGTGTCTTTGTTAGTTACAAATTGCAGTGGTAGTGGCTTTTTGCGGATGACTGCAGCAGTATTTTTCTCCCTCTGTTAGGCTGAAAAGACAACTGCAGAGGAATAAGAAATCTTGCAGCAAATGCTGGGGGTAGAAGCCCATTTACAAGAAGCCATAGTTTATAAATGCAGCCTGAGCAGGAGAAAAAAAAAAATTATTGTTTTTTTAAAGTAGGAAAAATGTCAGGCTACAAATGTTTTTGTCAGTGGAATGTACTGAACACTTTGATTCTACATCATGAAAGAGATGCTCAGATTCTTTGATTTAACATAAATCCTATAGGAAATCTTAATAAATTATGTATGAAACAGTGGATCTTTTCCTTTGTTAGTGAAGCTTTTATGCCATTAATTAGGTCATTCAAGAGCAAAGCACTTTTTAATGTAAATTACTTTGTGAAAAATTATAGTGAACAAATTTTTATAGGCCTAATATTTAAGACCTATATTTGAATAATTTTATATTTCTCTTTGGTTGCTTTTAGATAACATAGAATAAAGTCTACAGGCAGATATTTTAAATTAAAGCAATATGGCTTTTCTTTTAGGTGTATTTCTGTTTAGTGAATACTCACAAGTTATACTCTTGTTATAAAGTGTATTTCATTGAGTTTATTTTTTTCATTTACCTAAATGTAAAAGCCTATTGTTATGCATATTTATAGTAGCCAGCCTGCCACACCTCCCCACTCCCTGAATGAGGATGGCAGTGGCTTTGTAAAGCTAAAGCCCTGCAGGGTCAGTGACAGTGCTTCTTAAATAATGTTTATGTAATAGAAGGTCTTAAGATAACCTATTGAATTGTTTCAGTAATATTTTCAAGATAATATAGAATTGGGCTGACTTAGATAAATAAGACTGCATGAATTTTTCACTGATAAATTTAAACAATTCTTTAAAAATTATTTCTGCTTTAAGAATTAAAACTTGATCATGGATATCAGGGTTAATAGTCAGGAGCTGGGCATGGTGGCCCATGCCTGTAATACCAGCTAAACAGGAGGCCGAAGGAAGCTGAGGCTAGAGGATCACTTGGGACTCAGAATTCAAGACCAGCCTGGGCAGCCAACCAAGACCCTATCTCAAGAAAAAGTACTTTGAAACTCTGTTTTTAAATCTGATGGAAATGATAGCTAGAATTAAAGATGTCACATTAAAATTTCAAATGAAATTTAACAGCTAATATTACTCAGTTCTTTGAATTCCATTAGCATAGTGTTTGATACATAAAATCATTATTTTTACATAAATTACCTTCTTTTACCATTTTAACAGCTCAGTGTAGCATTATTTTTATTTTACATGTTAGAACTCCTACTCAAGTATGTTGTGACTTTACCGAAGGTCAAGTATTGTATAACAAAGCAAAGAACTTAAGTCTTCTATTTTATTCTAATTCTATAAAACAATTTTATAATGCCTCATACGTACAAAATAACACATAACAGAATTATGATTTGAGAAGCAAAGTAAGTCACTGACAAATTATTCAAAAAATGAAAAAGCAATCCTACTTTGTTGTGGTGGATTTTTATCTACAATGTAAGAATGCTTTATAAAATACCTGGTGACTAAGCAAATGGAGAAGCAGCAGTTTTCATAATGACATTCATAAACAACTTTTTAAAGATCATCTTAATCGTATGAACACATCTAAGTAGAACAGTTAGATTGAGATGTTTTTCTGAATTAAATAAGAAAGAACTAAAAGTTAATTTCATTCCTCTTGTAGTATATGTAATCTGTGACTGAGCTACTGGCTTTAGTGGTCTTTGAAATTATTTACTGCTACTTGATATGGCCTGAATTGTGCCATTAAGGAATTTAAAATTAAATATTCATAAATGTTTTATGAACTGAATCTAAGCTATTGAAGTTTTTGTTTTTTCTTTTTTCTTCTTCTCCCTCTCTTTTAATTTTTTATTTTTTGAGACAGGGTCTCACTTAGTCTCCTAGGCTGGTGTGCAGTGGTGAATATGTCTCACTGCAGTTTCAACCTCCCAGTCTCAAGTGATACTCCCATTTCAGACCCCAAATAGCTGTGAATACAGGCACACGCCACTACGCCCAGCTAAGTTTTGTAATTTTTGTAGAGACGAGGTTTGGCCATGTTGCCCAGGCTGGCCTTGAACTCCTGAACTCAAGTGATCCTCCCACCTCAGCCTCCTAAAGTGCTGGGATTCTAGGCATGAGCCACTGTGAAGTTTTTCATTTGCATTAATTGTTCTGTAGATTTTACCATTTTTGTCTATTTATGCTGTTACACATTTTATGTAATTTAACCAATCTTTTACACTTGTATATGTTTAAATGTTCTCTTCAATTTGATCTCTCTTCTCCCCCTTTTCTTGTATTAGAGTGTGAAACCTATCTGTGCAGCACATGAGATGGGATAGAGTATTTATGATTCAGATAAAGATGGTTAACAGTTTAGGAAACACATTCACTACATATTTATTAGGATACCTTCTAAATATCATCTGTGAAAGGTGCTGGAGTCAAATAAGACATGTAAACTAATCTCTAAGAAACTCATGGTAGAATTACGTGAAATTTCATTGCAAGTTAAGCACTGCTTTGGCTACTCCTAGGATATTTAAAGATCTATATAATCTAAAATATCCTCTAATTTAGAAGAATATGGTGGATTGCTCTTTGAAACACTGCCTTTTCATAAAATCTGCTTACAGTCAATAATTTTTGAAAACTAAATTACCTTTTGAAGTTCTAAATATCTTGAATATACAATGAGAACATTAAGTGAATAGATATGTTCTCAGAAGTTGACTTTGTAAATCAAGTCATGACATCATCAGGTGACACAAGGTAAGCCTTCTCCCCTCTATTCTCACACCCTGCTCCCACTCCTCTTGTGTTTTTAAATATGCATGAATTCTTGAGAAATGTTTATTTAGCATCATTTTGTGAGTCTGTTTTTTTTTTTTTACAGTTAATGAGATTTTTTTTAATTGTGATAAATATACATAACATAAAATTTACCATCTTAACCACTTTTAAGTGTACAGTTCTGTGGCATTAAGTACATTTACATTGTTGTGCAACCATCACCACCATCCAGCTGTAGAAATTTTTAATCTTCCCTAATTAAAATTCTGCACATTAAACACTAACACGCCATTTTCCCCTCCCCCTGGCAACCACCACTCCACTTTTTGTCTCAATGAATTTGACTAGGAACCTCATACAAGAAAAACCATTTAGTATTTATTCTTTTGCAGTGGGCTTACTTCACTTAGCATAAGGGCTCGAATTATCCATATTTTAGCATGTATTGGGATTTCCTTCCTTTTTATGTCTAAATGATGTTCCATTGCATGTATAATGCCACATTTTGATTATCCATTCGTCTGTCAATGGACATTTCAGGTTGTTTCCACCTTTTGTCTATTGTGAATAATTGCTGCTATGAACGTGGGTGTACAAGTGTCTGCTTGGGTTTTTTGTATATAATCAAACCTGTATTTTTAATTTACGTAATTTTTGAACATTATTAACTCAATACAATTTTTAAGATCTATCTATCTTACTTTATGTCCGTCTAGTTTGTGATGCTAACTCTGCTGTATAGTATTCCATAGTACTGATCACTGTTCCTCCAGAGAAGGCCATACGTTTTTTCCAAATCCCTTTTATCACAAACACCTTTATGGTGTACATTCTTGTACATGACTCCTTAGGGACTATGTTATTTACATATCACTGTATAACAAATTGTACCAAAGCTTAGTGGCGTAAACAGTTTCTATGGGGCAAGAATTCAGGAATATCTTAGTTGGATGGCTGAGTCAGGCAGGATCTCCTATGAAGTTTGCAGTTAGGATGTTAGTCAGAGATACAGTCATCTAAAGGGCTTGACTAGACTGACGGATCTTCTTCCAAGATGGCCAACTCACGTAGTCTCAGTTTTTCATTGGCTGTTGTTTGTCATGTGGGCCTCAGTTCCTTGTCATGTGGGCCTCTCCATGGGGCTGCTTGAGTGTTTTCATGACGTACCAGCTGGCTTCCTTCAATGACCCCAAGAGGAAGGCCATTTGTGACCTGCACTCCGAAGCCACACACCATTGCTTCTGCCATATTCTCTTTATTAGAAGTGAGTTATTAAGTCCAGCCCACCCAAGAGAGGAATTAGGATCCACCTCTTAAAGGAGTAGGGTCAAAGAATTTGTGGATATATTTTAAGATCATTACATCGACCAGTGAAACAGTTTCACTGGATTTATCCCTAGGAGAGGGATCACTGGATTATAGGGCATTGTTTCCTATTGCTGTTGTAACAAATGTATACAAACTTAGTGGTTTAAGACCACACAAATGTATTATTTTACAGTCCTGGAGATCAGACATGAGTTTCACTGGACCAAAATCAGCAACTCTGTGTTTCCTCCAGAGATTGTAGGCAAGAATCCATTTTCTTGGTTTTCTTCAGCTTCTTGCACTCCTTGTCTCATAGGCTCTTTCTCCATCTTCAGTGCCAGCAGCATTTTAAATCTCTCTCTGAGTCCGACCCTCTGCTGCTTTTGTTATGTATTCTTCTCTGACACTTGTGCCTCCTTCTTAAAAGAACATTTGTGATTACATTGTGTCCACCTGATAATCCAGGAAAATCTGCCTCAAGATCCTTACCTTACTCACATCTGCAAAGTCCCTTTAGCCACCTAAGGTAACATTCATAAGTTTTAGGGGTTAGTATGTGGCTATCTTTGTGGGGCTGTTATTTTGTCTACCACAGGCATACTCATCTGATTCTTCATTTTTTTAACCTGAAGGATTTTTTTTAGTTATTTTTACTTTTGTGAATGACTTACTTTCTTTTAGTAAATTCAGATTTGCATTTACCAAGTTTGTTTAAAGCGTTGTATAATATATAACGACCAAGATGGTAAGCAGATAGTCACTGAACAGTATTAAAACATCTTTTCCACTACCTATTTTTAGATTTTTGGTTTTATCATCACTTAATTTATGTCAGTGTATCAGCTACTTCTGACATACTCTGTAGTAGAAACTGAGAAACGTTAAAGCAACATGGCCTTGTTAAGTTTCTCTTTGTACTTTTTAGACTTGTTATAACACCATTTCTGTGGGTGCGTTATTGAAACTTCAGCTTCCTTACACTGTGAAGTCACCAAAGCATGATGTTGTTCCATTCCATATTTATACTGTGTACCTTCTGCTTTTTCCTGATTCCTTCACATTGTATTTCAGCTAAATTAGATGACAGTCTGTTCCCCAAAATATATGTCATTTTTCCACCCTCTGAGCTTTGACCATTCTTTTCCTTCTCCTGGAATACTGTCCTTATATTTCTGTTTGTTACAATCATGCCATCTCTTAGGTTCCCTTCTAAAATGGCTTTTACATTTTGAACCCTTTTCTCAGTCTTCTCAGCAAGGTATGACTTTTGTAGCACACTCTGTTAGTGCTTTTGAACCTACATTTGCCGTTTAATTCTAGGTGATTTCATCTTAGCCTGGGTCCCTTCTCAGAGTCCTGAGGCCAGACCTTTTGTGAAATACTTTGGGAAGTGATCTAGGGGACAAAAGTTATAGACCTGAAATGAATGAGACAGAGAAAGAAGGACACCTAGTAGAAACGTGTTCTCAAGTTGATCATCACTTTGGACAATTGTGGTTTGACCTCCCCAGACTTTCTGAGGGACCATTCAGAATAAAACTCAGAATTGTCCACCCAAGGTAAAGATCTATATACTAGCTCCCATTCCCATTTGATCAATGATTCTCCCATGCAGTGTTCACTCTTTTATAGGTTATACATGCATTAGTGTTGGGAACTCACACTGGGGTGTCAGAGATACAGAAACCAAAGGATACTTCCTGCCCCTGATGTACCATTAGTTTCCATCTGCAGTGAGCTGATTGCTACAGCAATGAGTAAAGTGAGCCAATAGAATATGAAGTGGGACACAAAAATCTATTTGTATACTGATCCTATTTATCCATTCTATTGAATAGTCCCCCTTTGCTAGATAATAAGCTACTTGAGAACAAGGAACTTGGCAACTTATCGTTTCTCCCTATATTATTTTCCCAGAGCCACTGATACATATTATATTAATAATATAATATGTACCACTGACTGATAGCTTAAAACAATAGAAATGTATTTTCTTTTACTTCTGGAAGGTAGAAGTCTGAAATCAATGTGTTGGCAAGGTTAGTTCCTTCTAATGAGGGAGAATCTGTTCTGTCTCTTTCCTAGCTTTTAATGGTTGCCTGAAATCTTTGGCGTTCCTTGGCTGAAGATATCTCACTCCAGTCTCTTCCTCTGATATCATACGGCATTCTCCCTGTGTGTCTCTATGTCCCTATTTCATCACATGGTCTTCTTATTCTTATAAGGGTATCAGTCTTTGCATTTAGTGTCCTCTGTAATCCAGTATGACCTCATCTCAAACTTGATCCATCTACAAAGACTCTGTTCCCAAATAAAGTCATATAACATTTTTTGGTGGTGGTGGTGGTGTTTTTTGCTCTGTTGCACAGGCTAGAATAACTTCCAGACTCAAGCAGTCCTCCCAACTCAGCCTCCCAAGTAGATAGAATTACAAGCACGTGCCACCATAGCTGGCTAATTTTTAATTTTGTGTGTGTGTGTAAGGACAGGGTCTTACTATATTGCACAGGCTGGACTTGACCTCCTGTCTGTCTATAAGTGATCCTCCCACATCAGCCTCCCAGGGTTCTGGGATTACAGGTGTGAGACACTGTGCCTCAACATATCTTTTCATGAAACACAGTTCAACCCATAACAACCCCTTATGATAACTTGGTACCCTGTGAATAGTAAGATACCTAAATATGGTACCTTGTGGATAACAAGGAATATTGTCTTATTCTTTTAATGTAAAAGTCATCTTGGACATTTTCTGATTTTGTGCCCTCTCTGTCCTCTGTGGCTGATAATGCACCCTTTCTGTTCATTCTTACGTGTATATTTGTCTTTTATGTGGCTGTCGCTGAGTAAAGCATTTTGGGAATTTCAAAAGCTAAGTATTAGATGTAGACCTTGTCTTCAAGATGTTTATGTTCGAGCTGGGAAGACAAAACACCCCAAGGTAAAATGGAATAATTAGAGAACAGTTAGGCCAAATTGTGTAGTATTCACTGTTCAGTCAGCAAGAAGATTCATTATTGGCTAGAGATGTCAGGAAGGTTTTGTGTAAGCACCTGAGCCGGACCTTAAAGGATGAGGATAAGGGGAAGAGGTATAAACAAAAATATAAAGGTAAGAAATAGTTTGTACAGGAAAGTGAAGAGAGACTTACTTGAGGAAGGTTATGTTGGAACTTAATGAAAAATAAGTTTAGAAGGTAGACTATTATCAGATATAATAGATTGTGAACAGCAGGCAGAAGTTACATTATACAGTCTTTAAGAGCATGACATTAAAAACCTACAGATTTGAATCCTGGCATAGCCTCTTGATCTGCATTTTTAGGAAAGTTATCTACAGTTTTGGAGTCCCATTTTTCTTAACTCAGAAATGACAAGCAACACCTACCTCATAGGTGGTTGTGAGGAGTTGATATATAGAAAGCACTTACAGTACATGGGACATTGTAAGTACTAAATAAATATCAGGCTTTCTGAATTTCACACAAATACACAAAAAATAAGGTCATATATAGGATTTAAATAATATGCTATAGTCAATAAAAAGTTATAGTACTTTATATACTTTTTGCTTTAAAATATTTTTAGTAAAATATTTACTAAATAGTAAAAATTAGTTAATTAGTCATGTACTCGACTACAAGGCAAACCTTTAAAAATTTTCAAATGGTAGCAATTTTATAAGTGACGGTCTTCCATTAATCTAATGAACACTATATCAATGACAATGAATAGATTACCCAAAAAGCCTTGTATACTTAACAATTGAGACAGATCTTTGAAGTATCCCCTAGATCGAAGAAGAAATCAAGATGGAAATTGAGTTATTTAGAAATAAAGAGATAAACACTTCATACTAAAACCTGTGGAATGTAGAAAAGGTGATACTAAGGGAAAAATTTATGTCCTTAATATTTATATTATTAGGGAAGAAACAAATAAGTGAATATTTAAGTGAAGTAAGGAAATAAATGAATTAATATTTACTTTATTTATTTATTTTTTGAGGTTGGAATCTCACTCTGTTGCCCAGGCTGGAGTGCAGTGGCGTGATCTCGGCTCACCGCAACCTCTGCCTCCCAGGTTCAAGCGATTCTCCTGTCTCAGTACCCTCCCCACCACGCCAGTAGCTGGGACTACTCATGCAAGCTACCATGCCCAGCAAATTTTTGTATTGTTAGTAGAGACAGTGTTTCACCATGTTGGCCAGGCTGCTCTTGAACTCTTGACCTGCATCCCAAAGCGCTGGGATTACAGGCGAGAACCACTGTGTCGGCCCTTCACTTTGAATAACTAAAAAAAGAATAAACCAGTGGAAAGTAAGAGGATATAATTAGTAAAGATAAAGAAATGGATAACATAGAAAATAAAGTAGTGGAAAGGATGTTTTACTTTTTGTTTGTTTTGGTAAACACCAGTAAAATAAATGAAACCCTAGAAAGTTTAAAGGAAAAAAAGTCAAACAAACAACATCAGTGAGAAAAGATACTGTCAGATAAAGAATTTTTAAATGAGAGAATATATACAATTCGGACAATACATTTAAAAAACTAGAGGAAATAGGTAATTTAATAGTGAACTATTAATGAATAAAATTAATACAAGATGGAGAAACAATGAAAAGACTAAACCACAGAAGAAACTTTAAAATACTTTTAAAAATCTTACTTCTTCAATGGTATCTCTTTTGAGTATCCATCACTTTGATAAGAAAAAGAAGACACCTTCTGCTTTGAATTCTAGTCGACTTTCAAAGAATAGATATTATTCAAAGTGTTCCAGACCATGTAAAAAGATGACACATCTATCAGTTCATTTTGTGAACTAGCATAAGCTTAATTCAAAACCTTATTTCAAAATACTGTAAAAATTTAAAACTGTACACTGTTTTCTCTTTTAAAATTCTAAGTGAAATAGTGAAAAATCAATAGGCTTGTGAAAGAATAAAACATGAACAAGTGGGGTTTATTTCAGGAATGGAGGACAGGTCAACATTCAAAACTTTTATAACAGACTACATCAAGAAATTAAAAGAAAAAAATATGATTATATCAAAAAGTGCTATTTGCATTCAGCCGCTATTACTAATAAAAACTTTAAATTCAAAGGAAAATGCCTAAACAGGTTAAAAAATATTTACTGCAATCTAAGACTAAGAATATTAAAGTGAAATAATATTCCATTCTTATTAAAATCAGGAATATGATAATTTAGTTGACATTTTAAGGTTTCAGGCTAACAATAAAACAAAAAGAAGTTAGATATAAATGCAGGAAAGAAGAGTCACGGGTATCATCACTTATGGATTATATGATTGCATGCCCAGCAAATGCTCACTGGAAAACCTATTAGAATTCATAGTATCATTTGATAAGGTGGCCACACAAGGGTTACAGGTTAAATAAAATGAGTAGCTTTTATATGTACTAGCAATATTTGATTTCCTTTCTTTCTTTTGTTAAGAGACAGGGTCACACTGTGTTACCCAAGCTGGTCTCAAGTAATCCTCCCACCTCAGCCTTCCAAAGTGCTGGGATTATAGGCATGAACCACCACACCTGGCCATTAGCAGTATTTGGTGTGGGGTGGTGGTGTTTCATTCACAGCAACTCAGCCAAAAATCCAGGGATAAAGTTGATATGAAAGGCATAGAGGCATAGGACCTTTTTTTGTTGGGGGGGAAGTGAGTGAACGCTGGAAAATTTGATTGCAGAGCCTGAATTATTCAGGCTCTGAATAAGACTTGGTATGGAAATGTGATTCTGTCTCAAATTAATATAAATATAATATAGTTACAGTTCTAAGTATGTATGAGAACATGGCATATAAGAGATACATTTCGGTTCAGTGGAAAAGAAATGGTTTGTTTAATAGTGCTGATGTAATTGCACTATTTATTATTACTTTCAGTTATCCATATGAAAGACAATAAAGTTAGAACACTACACTCATGCCATACACAACAGTAAAAATACCTTATGAATTAAAGATCTAAATGTAAAGTGAAATTTCTTATTCAAGCTGGTGAATTAATCTCCCAAATTTATTACTTCTTTCTCCTAAGACCTCATTAAAGTGATAGTAAAAACAAAGATGTGAACTTACAGTGCCATAAAGAGTAAGAGACATCCAAATTGATATAACAAATTTCTGGAAGATGAAGAAATTGTGGAAATTAAAAATGATTGCTGAAAAAAATTCAAGGATTCTAAGACTTCCTAGTTCTCTAGTTTTAGTCCTAGTTGGACTGTGTTCCTAGTCCAACATAGCAGGTTGGAAATTTAGTATTTAAAAGTAAAATACTAATTTTAATATTAGGAATTTCTAAATAGCCTTTGAAATTATTTGGGTTACCTTGGGGTATGTGAAAATCCAAATTGGGAAATTATGCTTTAGGCCATCTGTTTTTGTAAATTAAGTTTTATTGGAGCACAGGCATGCCCATCTATTTATGTGTTTGGGGCTGCTTTTACGCTATAGCTACAAAGTCAAGTAGTTGCAACAGAAATCATATGGCCCACAAAGCCTTATAATATTTATTATCTGGCCTTTACAGAAAATGTTTGCCATCCCCTGTTCCTGGTAATTGGGATGGCCATCTTGGGGCTTGCCCACACTTGGTATGCTCCTGGGTAGATCTAGCCAGTGTTATGTAGCTATTACACAATGTAAGCAAAGGTAAGAGTGGGGAAAGAATACAGCAGATAGAAGACTGAGTATCACCACCTATGGGGCCTTAGTAGGGAAGAGAAAGAGAAATAGGAAATAGTTTTGTTAATGAAAAAAGAATTAAAACGGATAAGGTGAATTCTGCTTGGAATTAAAAACTTTTTTGTCTGTTATTGATTTTGTATCTGGCAAGCATACAATTTTTATATTAAGATTTTTCTATTTTCTTTCTTTCCAATCATTACACTTTCTCTTTTTTAAATTTTACTGTGTGAATTAGGACTTCCAAGATTATGTTGAATGAAAGTATGGATGGTAGACATCTTGTTCCTGATTTTAAAGAGAATGTCTGTAACATTTCACTATTAAGAGTGAAGTTTATGGCTGGGTGTGAAGTGCCTGTAATCCTAGCAGTTTGGGAGGCAGAGGCAGGTGCATCACTTGAGGTCAGGAGCTCGAGACCAGCCTAGACAATGTGGCAAAACCCCATCTCTACTAAAAATACAAAAATTAGCTGGATGTGGTGGTGGGCACCTGTAATCCCAGCTACTCAGGAGGCAGAGGTATGAGAATTGCCAAACCTGGAAGACGGAGGTTACAGTGAGTCCAGATCATGTTACTGCATTCCATCCCGGGCAACAGCGCAAGACTCCATCTGGGAAAAAAAAAAAAAAAGAATGAAATTTACAAAATTAGCTGGGCATGGTAGCTTGTGTCTTTAGTTCCAGTGACTCGAGAGGTTGAAGCAGGAGAGTTACTTGAGCCAGGGAGGTTAAGGCTGTGGTAAGCTTAGGTGACAGAACGAAACCCTGTCTCAGAAAAAAAGAATGAAATTTACTTAGGATTGACAGTTTTCCTCCTATTTCCAGGTTTTTATGGAAAGTTTTTTCTTTAAGATGGTTTTCTTTAGTATTTTTAATGTAGTGAGTGACACATATAAATGATCTCATATTGCACTCTCCTTGTGTTCCTGGAATAAACTCAGCTTTGTTCTGCCGTAGTTTCTTTATCATGTGCTATTATATTCTGCTTCCTGATAATCTTGTTTAGATTTTTTGAATCAGTATTTGTAAATATTAGCCTATAATTATTCTTTTTCACACAGTCTTTGACCTTTATGTCATGGTTAGACTGCCTTCATGGAATGCATTGGAAAATATTTCCTATTCTTCCATCCTTGGAAGCATTTGTGTAAGATTGGAATGATTTGCTCATTAAAGGTTTGGAGCCAGACAAGGCGGCTCATTCCTGTAATCCCAGCACTTTGGGAGGCTGAGGTGGGTGGATCACCTGAAGTCAGGAGTTCCAGACCAGCCTGGCCAACATGGTGAAATCCTGTCTCTACTAAAAATATAAAAATTAGCTGGGCATGGTGGTGGGTTTCTGTAATCCCAGCTACTAGGGAGACTGAGGCAAGAGAATCGCTTGAACCCAGGAGGCAGAGGTTGCACTAAGCCGAGGTCGCGCCACTGCACTCCAGGCTGGGTGACAGAGTAAGACTCCATCTCAAAAGAAAAAAAAATAGTTGGGTAGAAGATGTTTGCAAAACCATTTGGATTTGGTGTTTTGAAGGGTTTGGAGGAGGAGGGGAAAGATATTAATACTTAACTGCTCCAATTTTTTAGTAGTTGTAGAACTATTAAGGTTTTCTGTTCTTCTTGAATCAATTCCTCCTCCCTAGAATCTTTTTTTTTTTTTTTAATATGTTTGGAGGTTGGTTTGTTTTTTCTCTCTAATCTTAGTCTTTTTTTAAAAAAACAACTCGTTCTTTTCTTTTTAATTCAGGTTCATTTTGGATGCTTTTGTTTTACTTTTTTTTTTTTTTTTTTTTTTTTNTTTGAGACAGAGTCTTGCTGTGTCACCCAGGCTGTAGTGCAGTGGTGCAAATTTGGCTCACTGCACCCTCCACCTCCCAGGTTCAAGCTATTCTCCCACCTCAGTCTCCCGAGTAGCTAGGATTAGATACATATGCCACCATGCCTGGCTAATTTTTGTATTTTAAGTAGAGAGGTGGTTTCACCATGTTGGCCAGACTGATCTTGAACTCCTAACCTCAAGTAATCTGTCCACCTCTGCCTCCCAAAGTGCTGGGATTATAGGTGTAAGCCACCGCCACCCTGCCAATGCCTTGCTTTTCAAACTCATCAAAGGGTGTGTAATAAAAAGGAAGGCTTACCACCAGAAATCATACCTTGATTCTATAAGCAATGACGGTATTTATGTTCTTTAAGTGTTATTTTGTATTCTTATGCACTCCTTTGTTTTTACTGGAACAGGAGGGACCACATAAGACATTCTTTTTGTCAGCATTCTCTCTGTCTCTCTTTTTTTAACTTTTGCCTGTTTTTTTGTTTTGTTTTGTTTTGTTTTGTTTTTACATCAACCTCATTCTTATCTCAGCCTCATTCTTTTTAATACCAATGTAATATTTCACAATACAGATTTGCACTATTTAATGTAGTTGTGCTTTTATAACAAATAGAAACTTTCCCATTTGTTTGAAGTACCCTAAGAATCTCCTTTATTACTCCTGGTCTAGTAATGGACCTAATTACTTCAGAGAACTCTACTTGGACTTCTTACACCCATTAAACAAATTAAAATAAAAATGTTCCAAACCATCCTTTGAAGAGGATATATGCTGTTTAAATATGTTTACTTTTTTAAAAAGAGTCTGCTTTCATTAGCAATGAAATGTTTATCAAACGTTGAAATCTCTCCCTTTTTGCAAGTTATGCTAGTGTGTTGTATGAGGAATAGATGCGGTTTTTTCTTTTTCCTCATGGCTGTCCTATTTCCCAGCACCAATTTAAATTCCATTTTTTTACAAGTATTGAGATGCTACTTTTATCATATACTGAATTTAAATATATTTACTTTTGGATTTTAAACATTGTATTCTTGTGGTTGATTTATTTCTATACTGGTATTGTAACTTAAAAAAAAAAACTTTTAAGTTTTAAGTAATTTTGGACTTACAGAAGAGTTGGAAAAATAGTACAGAGAGTTTCTATATACTCTTTACAGATTCCCCAAATAATTAACAGCTTGTATATCCCTACTACGATTATCAAAACTAAAAATCTAATCTATTGGAACAATATAGTTAACTACATACATACAGTTTTAGTTGTAAAGGCTTTGTACAATATTTTAATATGTAGTCGGTTTACTCCCTGCTCTTCTTTCATGTTTTCTATTTTTTAAATTTATAACTGTAGAAAATAAAAACTTCATATAGTATTTTCATTGAGACTGTAAAATTTATAAGTTAACTTAGGGAGAAATGGCACCTTTATGATGCTGAATCTTGGTATACCAGAATAAGATATGTCTTTCCATTTGTTGAAGTCTTCTATCTTTCAGAAATATCTCATCATTTTTGCCATGTATGTTTTGGACTCTTTGTGCAGTTTATGCCCAGATATTTTAAAATTTTTTTATTGTAAATGGGACCTTTTCTTTCATTTATCTTCCGTCTGGTTTCTCTCCCCTATAAAGAAATGATTTCTGTATATTTTGTACTACACTATGTTACCAAATTATGTTATTACAATAATACTTGATTGATGCTTTTGTATATTCCAGGTATATAATTATGTTACCTGTAAGTAATGTTCCTTTTCTAATTTTATTTATTAATTAGTGTTGGCTAATATTATGACTAATAGAGTGATACCCTGACTATAGGACTACATCCAGTGTTTCCACATTAAGTATGCTGTTGACTTTGGGGCTGATAGATCATATTAAAGAGGTGTTGTTTTTTTATTCAGTATTTTCAACAGGAATGGGTATTGAATTTGTAAAATGTTTTTTCATCATCTTTGGCATGAATATATGATTTTTTTCCCACGTAGATCTATTATGTTAAATGTTATAATTGATTTTCTAATAGTGACTTTTTCATTGTAAGTTATATTAGATTTTCCATCTCTTTTGGGATCAGTTTTGATAGATTATATCTTCAGTAAATTGTCTGTTTTGGGTTTTCAAATTTCCTTGCATAGAGTTGAGCAGATTGTCTTTTATGATTCTTTTGCTTTCCTGCCTTCTTTATATTTTCCTCTTACTTCATTACATGTAAAAATGCTGGAAAATATGTCTTTGTTTTTCCATGAAAACAAAACAATAAAAGCAGCTCCCCTAACGTAAAAAAAAAAGTGATCTCGAATTTCTAAAAATAATAATCCTCCACATTTAATTCTGATTATTTTTTGCCAACCTGAAATCTTTTGCTTCTTTGCTTTAATTTCTTACAATACTTGTACATTTTTTTCCAGTGAACATTTGAATAAAAGTCTAGATAACAGTCCTTGTGCTTTCTTCTCCCCTACCCGACATTTACAAAGTGGAGCAGTCTCTTTAGTGGTCATCTTAGCCACAGAAAAACAAATTGAGATGTTTGCATGTTCTCAGTAAAGTGAAAGATTGGGAGGTTTTCCCCATTTCATGGTGTATGACAGCTGTAACGTGATCACACAAGTTTAAAATATTTAAAAACGTTTTAAAGATATATTTGGTATTCAATTTTTGTAATTACAAAAAAGACATTCCAAAGTAAATTTATGACTTCACAAATTTTGTATAAAGAAGTTTTGGATTAGGGAAGGATGGCTGCAACATCCTAACAGTATAAAGTATAAAATTGGATATTCTTCCATGAAACATCTTTTTTTCCCCCGTAAAATTAGATTCTTTCTAGAGCACAAAGAACTTTAATGGTTGGAGTTCTCGAGTTAGGGGGGAAAAAGATGATTAAAGGTTTAATCATTCATCTGAAGAGTTATATTTTTATTCCTCTAATGAAGAATACTTTTGGCAGTCTCTGCTCATCTTGCCCATCTGGCTCTTTTTGTGATTGCATAAGGTTATAACTTCTGTGTCTCAATATACTTGTGTGTGTTCGTTTTTTTCTCTGTTACTACCTTTTCTCTTATGTTATTATTTTGATGTAATGCCTGTTAATTTTATTTGAAATGAGAAATTTTAAAGCTCACATTATTCAAATTCTGTCTGATGCCTACCTCTGTCATGTGGTTTATAATGTGCTGGAGATTTTCAGTCCTGCTTATTAATGATATGATGTGAAACAAAATAATGATCACTCCTATAGATTTTTTCTTTATTTTTGAAATGTCTCCTTTGGTTGGATCACTTCTTCACCTTTTGTGCATTGGTCAGAGGAGAGGTTTTAACTATAAGTCAATATTATTTCTTACTGAAGAAGTTATGTTACATGTATATTCTATTCATAACTTACATTTACATAGTACTTTTGTTTTTCAGCCTATCTTTTGTTATTAATCCTAGCAATATCCCTGTATGTTAAAGTAGATTGTAAACGTCCATTTACAAATTGTGAAATGAATTGAAATGAAGGGGCATAGATTAAATCATGACCAGGTCTAAAAGTAACACACAAGACTCAATTTTTTTCAACCATAAATACTTTTGTAGGTGATCCCCACCTGCAGCACTCCCCTTTCTCCTCAGATGTCATTGGATTGTACCAGGTTTATTGTTGATTCTAGCCGCGGCAGAACTAGCTAGATCTAGATTTCCTTTGGTAGAGTCTTCCAATTGCTGAACTCCAGTTTTGTCATGACTAGTCAGTGTTACAACCTGTCTGCCCTATTCTTTGTAGTGGATTTCATATTATAGAAGCATTTATTCAATGTCAAGATTTTTAAGTGCAAACTACCTAATACTTATTAGCTGTTAAATAATAAAGATAGGCAGGATTTTATTCCAAAATGATTTGACCTAAACTAAAAAGAGAATGTGGATCTCCTGAATCTTATTTGGTTAATCTTAATATAACTCCTAGCATTCTAAGGTCCTGTTATTACCTGGCTATCTTTTGTATCTTCTTTGTCTCCCCTCTTCTTTCCCAGTCATAATTAGCTGCCAGACTCTGCTTCATTTTTCTTTTTGACAGTCTTTACTCCTAAGGTCATCTATTCTCTTTAGGTGTCTTTCTGCCTCAGTTTGAAGACAGCAGATCCCAAGACCACATATGCCATTGCATGAGCCATTATAGTCAACATTTTCAATAAATGTAATAGAACTTTATGTTAGTAATTCTTATTTATTATCTTTCTATTTAAAAGGCTTAAAGTCTTCATTTAATGCTCTCCTTCATGTCCATTTTGTTAAATGTTTGCCTTTTAATGAGATCTTAGAACTTCAGAACTATTTCACCATGGAGGATGTGCAAGATTAGCCTTTTATCAAATGAAAAGTATGAAATGAAATATGTAATCTCATTCATCCATTTGACTCTAAAATTCTGTGACTATCAGACAAAATTCAGAAATAAAATAGTATTATTAATATAAATAAATTTTTGTCATAATTACATTTCCCAAATTTTGCCTGTAAGAATGGGTAAAATACCTTTAAAACCTTGAAGAAATTATTACTTGATAGAAATTTTATCCATCTGTGAAAAGACAAATGTATTCAGACACAACTGAAGTTCTCCCTTCCATTTTAATTTCATTTGTCTTGAACTAAGATTCCACTGTTTCATCCTCTTAGAAAGATGCTGCTACTCGAACAATATTGTTTGAAACCAAAAACTAGCAGACTTTAGCACAATTTTTCTTCTTAAACGTCTTAAGAATTTTGTTTCCTTTACCCCTTCTTTAAAAACAAGCAGCCACTAAATTTTTTAGTAGTGAATTTCAAAATCCTTTTTAACCTTATAGGTCCAAGGGTAGCCAAGGATGGCTGCAGCTTCATATGATCAGTTGTTAAAGCAAGTTGAGGCACTGAAGATGGAGAACTCAAATCTTCGACAAGAGCTAGAAGATAATTCCAATCATCTTACAAAACTGGAAACTGAGGCATCTAATATGAAGGTATCAAGACTGTGACTTTTAAATTGTAGTTTATCCATTTTTATTCAGTATTCCCTCTTGTAAACTTGGGGTATAAATTAAGCAATAATATGTAAAATCTTTCTTGTAGAAGTTGGCATTTATATTTTTATAAGATATATTGAATTTATCCAGTGAATCATGTGAAGAAAATAAATATAAAACTCCAATGGCTAGTTCGTTCTTAGTTCTTTTTAAGATTAAAGAGAAGAGACCAAATATAGCATCACTATACTGAGGCAGAGTTTTCTGTGTAGTTCGTAGAAACTAGCCTCATGATTTTAGAATATATCTTGAATATTAAGTATAGCCTTCCTCCCCAACTCCCTCAGATCTTGTCACCCCTTAAGTGCTGCGTTGATAGATGATCAAGAAAATCAGGATGCCCCACTGGGAAGAGCCCTGAACTGAAAGTCAGTACCTGGTTCTATCCCTGGCTTTGCCACAAACTGAGCTATATGACCTCTGGTTATTCTTCAGGACTTAAGTTGCCTTATTTTGCAAGTACAGGCATCACGCTAGTCTAGATGATTTCCATGCCCTAAAATTGGCCAAATAGTACTGAAAAGTTCTGATAACCTCCAAGAAAAGTTATAAAATAGTGTGTAGCGGGGAAAATGTTCTAGTTTCAAAATAATTGAGGTTAAAACTTTGGCCATTTTAATTCCCAGTATCTTAAGCCGTTTCTCTTCTGACTGAATTTAATAACTTCGTAGAATTGGACATCATCAACAAAAACATTACTTCCAAGGGGTTTGGTGGCTCACGCCTGTAATCCCAGCTCTTAGTGAGGCAGTGGTGGGTGGATAGCTTGAGCCCGGGAGTTTGAGACCTGCCTGGGCAATATAGCAAAACCCCATTCTCAAGAATAAATAAATAAATACATAAAACTTCCTTTATAAAAAAAAAAAATGTTCCTGCTTTGTATTGTTTCTGCCTCTTGGCTGTTTTAACATTTGAGTTCCTGGCTCAGTTCTTCCTGTCTGCTCACTACTATTGTTCCTTACTAATTTCCTATTCTATCCTAGTCTTTTTCCTATGCATTAAGACCTCCCTTATTCTTCAGGCTTTTGTGTGTCACTGAGGTAACTGTTTCTCCTTCTCTTTTACCCTTTATATTCAGTATCATCACAGTTCAACCTTTTGCTCGTGTGTCCTATTCTCTCTTTCCATTTCTCTGTCAATCTTTTCTACTCTAATTACCCTCTTCTGTGGTAAAACTGCCCCCTGCAATGACAGACATCCAAGATATCTACTGCAAACCCTTGGGAAGTAAAGTAGACTGTAAACAAACATTTTGTTCTTGCCACAAACTATGGGTGACCTAAAAAGACCTGCATTAGTTATCTAACAGGTTAAAAAAGAACAATTTGGTATTTTAACACTGATCAACACATTACATCTCAAATTGTTATACATGGTATTTGTTTTTAAAAGTTTCAAAATACAAAATTAAAATATTATTTCATCTACTTTGATATGGTATATTTTGCAGAGAATTCCTCCTGGCAGGCCTATTTAGATAGTACATGTCTGTTTTGTAGTGTAGAACTCTGAGATCTCTTTTTTAAAGTTTCTGTTTAACTCATTTAGCAAATTCAAAACTCATATTTGGGAGACAATGTGATTTACCCTTAGATCCATCTCCACACTGAAGTGGAATGTCTCTCAGAGTAATAATACAAGTCACACCCTCAAATTTCTACAGTGGAATATCTAGTTGATCATTTATATGTGTGGTATAATACAAGTTGAGTATCTCTTATCCAAAATTACATCAGACCAGATGTGTTTTGGATTTTATGTTTTCAGATTTTTAAATATTTGCATTATACTTCTTGAGCTTCCCTAATTTGAAAATCCAAAATCTGAAATGCTCCATTGAGCATTTCCTTTGAGTGCCATGTTAGTGCTCAGAAAGCTCAAGATTTTGGAGCATTTCAGACTTCAATTTAGGATGATCACCCTATATACATCAGGAATAGTGGTACTTCAGATATACCTGAAACCAATTATAAATTTATTTTACTCAGCATGTACATCAACAGACGTCTTGCGAATCCAATAATGTGTATTCTTAGAATTGGACATGTGGTACTATAACAGTTACAGCCCTATAATAAAATTATATCTGCTTTTTAAGGTTTTATGCTGTGAAAGAACATAAACCATGACCTGTTTGTGTTAAAATAGTTTTGTGTAGACATTTTTGAAACCATTGGCACTTCCTACTGTGGATTAAAATTAATCCAACACAATGATTATTTCCCCCAAAATCACTTGCTAGACTTTGTAATACCTTATATAAACTCGAATCATGTTTCCTGATCATTAGTCTTTTTATCCCCAAAAAAGGTAAAAGGAGGCTGGGCGCAGTGGCTCACACCTATAATCCTAGCACTTTGGGAGGCCAAGGCAGGCAGATTGCTTGAGCTCAGGAATTTGAGTCCAGCCTGGGCATCATGGCAAGACTGTCTCTACAAAAGATACAAAATTAGCCAGGTGTTGTGCACACCTGTGGTCCCAGCTACTAGGAAGGCTCAAGTGAGAGGATTGCACTCCAGCCTGGGTAACAGAGCCAGACCTTGTCTTTTAAAAAAAATAAAAATAAATAAAAAGCAAAAGGTTTGTGTCCTCTAACCAGATTAAAGTCGAACATTTATGCAGTAGTACCATCTAGTGGCAAAAGAGGATACTGCCGTGCTATTTGATTACATGGCATTTTGTGTCTTTGTAGCAGCCAGGGAAATAAGTATTGAAGGGTTGGAGAAATGTGAACACTGTCTATTAAGGAAATATTTATTTTTAAGTATAATGATATTATTGTGTTTGTGTTTAGAAAGAATCCTTGTTTCAACATACATATTGAAATATTTATCAAAGAAGTTGCATGATGTCTGAGATTTATTTTCAAAATAAGTCTGGGGCAGAGAGATGGAAATGGAAGAGGTGGATATGGGTGTGGATGAGACATAACTGACCATAAATTGATTATTGATGTGAAGTATGAAGTTACATGAGGGTTTGTTATCATTTTCTCCATACTTAGGTATATGTTTGAAATTTTTTCAATGAAAATAAAATAGAGATTACATGGAATTTAGATGATATGAAATCAGATAAATGCAGAATTGTAGCTGGACTTAAAAAAAAAATATGTGGTGTCTTTTACTCCAGGGCTAGAGCTCTCCCCCTAACCCCTTTTTCTTTTAGACAGTTTTGCTCTTGTCATGCAGGCTGGAGTGCAGTGGCATCATTTTGGCTCATTGTAACCTCTACCTCCCAGGCTAAAGTGATTCTCCTGCTTCAGCCCCTGGAGTAGCTGGGATTACAAGCACCTGCCACCATGCCTGGCTAATATTTGTATTTTTAGTAGAGACAGAGTTTTGCCATGTTGCCCAGGCTGGTCTCAAACTCTTGATCTCGGGTAATCCACCTGTCTCGGCCTCTCACATTGCTGAAATTATAGGTGTGAGCACCGTGTCTGGCCTACCTAGAGCTCTTTAATTGACTTTAAAATGCTGAGCATAGCAACAAGGTAAATACGGCATTATAGAGCTAAAAAGCTGAAAGATGGCACGGTATAGGCATTTATCTGTAGGCAAATTATTAGCGTAGCATTTACATCTCTCTTGTACTTTGACAAAATTTAATATTTATAAATTGGTCTGTAAGCTATGAAACCATATACGTGTAAAGTATATCTTTTCAGAAAGTAAGAAAAAAACAAAAATTCAGATCAACATTTCAGAATGTATTTTGAAGATGTATTTATCCAGTATACTTTTATCTGGTAATGAAAAGCATCTATAGAAAACAGCTAGAAGATGGCCAAAAGGAAACTTCTCCAGAGTGTAACTACCACCGAGTGAGACAGAACCAGAGTGATATCCACTTCTCCCAGCGAGGTACCAGTTTTGTTTTAAAGGTACTGGTTGAACAGAGGGATTAACCCAAAAAAGGCAGCAAAAGCAGCCAACGGCATCGAGCCGAAGCAAGGTGAGACACTGCCCCACCTGGAAGGTGTATCAGGCACGGAGGATCAGGAGGCGTCACCTCCTCGGTTCTCTGAATCAGATACTGCAATTCACTCTGAGACTTCGGCAGCACACAGACCAGGAAAACACCACCTTGCTGAGAACCACTCAGAGTCACAGACCCTAGTGACAGCCCAGGCTGGCAGCCCCAGCCAGACTGGTACCTTGTTAGCGCAGACCAGGGCGGAGATTTGGACTAATACTGAGAAAGCTTGCGAAAAAGAACTGCCCGTCCCACAGAAGGGAGAGTTGAAAGCGGGGAGGGGGATACGACCAGTCAGGCCTCTCTCCCACAAGATCCAGCAACCAGAGTCCCTCTCCTGGGATAGTTTCGCAGTTAACACAACCTCCACCTGGGAACAGAGGGCTAGGCAGAGGGAAAGAGCCTGTCATTGGGAAGGCGGGGCTAACCCCAGCAGTACAGAAACCAGGTCAAGAATAAACAGCAGCCTGGCTGAGACCAAGGCAGCCCAGCAGCACCTCCACAGGCAGACAATGGACAGACTATCTAAAGTGGCACACTGACACCTGCGTTTAAAAAAAAAGCCTCATACGGGAGAAATAACCCCAACTTTAACAGAAAGGGCGTCCACTCAGAGAAGATGGGAAGAAACCAGCATAAAAAGGATGAAAACATCAAAGATCAGAGTGCTGCTCCTCTCCAGAGAGATCACAATGACTCACCAGCACGGCAACAAAACAGGTCAGAAAAAGATTTTGACGAACTGACAGAAGCAGGCTTCAGAAGATGGGTAATAACAAACTTGTCTGAACTAAAATGACATGTTTTAACTCAATGCAAAGAAACTAAGAACCTTGAGAAAAGATTAGATGAAATGCTAACTACAATAACCAGCCTAGAAAAGAATATAAATGACTTGATGGAGCTGGAAAACACAACACAAGAACTTCGTGAAGCATACACAAGTTTCAATAGCTGAATCAGCCAAGTGGAAGAAAGGATATCAGAGATCGAAGATCAACTCAATGAAATAAAAAGGGAAGGCAAGAAAAGAGAAAAAAGAGTGAAAAGAAATGAACAAAGCCTCCAAGAAATATGGGATTATGTGAAAAGACCTAATCTACACTTGATTGATGTACCTGAAGAGGACAGGAAAAATGAATCCCAACTGGAAAACACTCTTCAAAATATTACCCAGGAGAACTTCCCCAACAAAGCAAAGCAGGCCAACATTCAAATACAGGATATACAAAGAACACCGCAGAGATACTCCTCAAGAAGAGCAACCCCAAGACACATAATCGTCAGATTCACCAGGGTTGAAATGAATGAAAAAATGGTAAGGGCAGCCAGAGAGAAAATTTGGGTCACCCACAAAGGAAAGCCCATCAGACTCACAGCAGATTTCTCAGCAGAAATCCTACAAGCCAGACAAGAGTGGGGACCAATATTCAACATCCTTAAAAAAAAAAAAGAACTTTACCCAGAAACTCATATCCAGCCAAAGTAAGCTTCATTAGTGAAGGAGAAATAAAATCCTTTATGGACAAGCAATTACTGAGAGATTTTATCACCACCAGATCTGCACTACAAGAGCTCCTGAAGGAAGCACTAAACACAGAAAAAAAACATCCAGTACCAGCCACTGCAAAAATGAACTCAATGGTAAAAACCAATGATGCAGTGAGGAAACTGCATCGACCAATGGACAAAACAAACAAGTAACAAAATGGCAGGATCAAATTCACACATAACAATATTAATGTTAAATATAAATGACCTAAATGCCCCAGTCAAAAGACACAGACTGGCAAACTGGGTAAAAAGTCAAAACCCATCAGGGTGCTATATTCAGGAGACCCATCTCACAAGCAGACACACATAGACTCAAAATAAGGGGATGGAAGAAGATCTACCAAGCAAATGGAGAGCAAAAAAAAAAAAAGCAGGGGTTGCAGTTTTAGTCTCAGATAAAATCGACATTAAACCAACAAAGATCAAAAGAGACAAAGAAGGACACTACATAATGGTGAAAGGATCAATACAACAAGAAGAGCTAACTATCCTAAATATATATGCACCCAATATAGGAGTGCCCAGATACACAAAGCAAGTTCTTAATCACCTGCGAAGAGACTTAGACTCCCACACAATAATACTGGGAGACTTTAACACTCCACTGTCAACATTAGACAGATCAACAAGACAGAAAATCAGTAAGGATATACACAACTTGAATGCAGAATTGGAACAAGTGGACCTAATAGACATCTCCAGGACTCTTCATCCCGCAGCCACAGAATATACATTCTTCTCAGAACCACATTGCACTTACTCTAAAATTGACCACACAATTAGAAGTAAATCATTCCTTAGCAAATGCATAAAAATGAAAATCATAACAGTCTCTCAGACCACAGTGCAATCAAATTAGATCTCATGATTAAGAAACTAACTCAAAACCTCATAACTTCATGGAAACTGAACAACTGGCTCCTGAATGTTGACTGGATAAACAATGAAATGAAGGCAGAAATAAAGATGTTCTTTGAAACCAACGAGAACAAAGACACAACATAGCAGAATCTCTGGGGCACATTTAAAGCAGTGTCTAGAGGGAAATTTATAACAATAAATGCCCACATGTGAAATGAGGAAGGATCTAAAACCGATACCCTATCATCAAAATGGAAAGAGCTAGAGGAGCAAGATCAAAAATACTCAAAAGCTAGCAGAAGACAAGAAATAACTAAGATCAGAGCAGAAATGAAGGAGACAGAGACACAAAAAACCCTTCAAAAAAATCAATAAATCCAGGAGCTGGTTATTTGAAAAGATCAACAAAATAGACAGACCGCTAGCCAGATTAATAAAAAAGAAAAGAGAGAAGAATCAAATAGATGCAATAAAAAATGATAAACGGGATATCATCACCGATCCCACAGAAATACAAATTACCATCAGAGATTACTACAAACAGCCTGTGCACATAAACCAGTAAACCTGGAAGAAATAGATAAATTCATGGACACTTGCACCCTACCAAAACTAAAACAGGAAGAAGTTGAAACCCTAAATAGACCAATAACAAGGGCTGAAGTTGAGGCAGCAATTAATAGCCTACCAACCAAAAAAAGTCCAGGTCCAGACAGGTTCACAGCCGAATTCTACGAGACATACAAAGAGGAGCTGGTACCTATCATTCTGAAACTATTCCAAACAATCCAAAAAGAGGGAATCCTCTCCCACTCATTTCAGGAGACCAACATCATCTCGATACCAAAACCCGGCAGAGACTCAACAAAAAAGAAAACTTCAGGTCAGTCTCCATGATGAACATAGATGCAGAAATCTTCAATAAAATACTGGCAAACCAATTGCAACAGCACATCAAAAAGCTTATCCATCATGATCAAGTAGGCTTCATCCCGGGAATGCAAGGCTGGTTCAACATACACAAGTCCATAAATGTAATCCACCACATAAATAGAACCAAAGACAAAACCACATGATTATCTCAGTAGATGCAGAGAAGGCCTTTGACAAAATTCAACAGCCCTTTATGCTAAAAACTCTCAATAAACAAGGTATCGATGGAACCTATTAAAAGCTTTTGCAAGAAACCTACAGCCAGCATCATACTGAATGTGCAAAAACTGGAAGCATTCCCTTTAAAATCTGGCACCAGACAAGGATGCCCTCTCTCTCCACTCTTATTCAATATAGTGTTGGAAGTTTTAGCCAGAGCAATTAGGCAAGAAAAAGAAATAAAGGGTATTCAGTTAGGTAAGGAGGAAGTTAAATTGTCTCTATTTGCAGATGACATGATTGTATATTTAGAAGACACCGTCACCTCAGCCCAAACTCTCCTTAAGCTGATAAGCGACTTCAGCAAAGTCTCACGATACAAAATCAATGTGCAGAAATCACAAACATTCCCATACACCAATAACAGACTTAAAGAGAGCCAAATCAAGAGCAAACTACCATTCACAATTGCTACAAAGAGAATAAAATACCTAGGAATACAACTAACAAAGGAGGTAAAGGCTGTCTTCAAGGAGAACTACAAACCACTGCTCAAGGAAATAAGAGAAGACACAAACAGATGGAAAAACATTCCATGCTCATGGTTAGAAAGAATCAATATTGTGAAAATGGCCATACTACCCAAAGTAATTTATAGATTTAACGCCATCCCCATCAAACTACCAATGACTTTCTTCACAGAACTGGAAAAAACCACTTTAAACTTCATATGGAGCCAAAAGAGAGCCTGCATAGCCAAAACAATCCTAAGCAAAAAGAACAAAGCTGGAGGCATCATGCTACCTGACTTCAAGCTATACTACAAGGCAACATAATCAAAACAGCATGGTACTGGTATCAAAACAGAGACACAGACCAGTGGAACAGAATAGAGGCCTCCAGAGCAATACCACACATCTACAACCATCTGATCTTTGACAAACCTGCCAAAAACAAGCAATGGGGAATGGACCTCCTGTTTAATAAATGGTGTTGGGAAAACTGGCTAGCCATGTACAGAAAGCGGAAACTGGACCCCTTCCTGACACCTTACAGTGAAATTAACTCCAGATGGATTAAGGGCTTAAACATAAGACCTAACACCATAAACACCCTAGGAGAAAACCTAGGCAAAACCATTCAGGACGTGGGCATAGGCAAGGACTTTATGACTAAAACACCTAAAGCATTGGCAACAAAAGCCAAAATAGACAAATGGGATCTAATTTAACTTCAGAGCCTCTGTACAGCAAAAGAAACAGTCATTAGAGTGAATCGGCAACCAACAGAATGGGAAAAAATTTTTGCAATCCAGCCATCTGACAGAGGGCTAATACCCAGAATCTACAAAGAACTGAAACAGATTTACAAGAAAAAAACAAACAAACCCATCCAAAAGTGGGCGAAGGATATGAACAGACTCTTTTCAAAAGAAGACATATATGAAGCCAACAAACATATGAAAAAATACTTACCATCACTGGTCATTAGAGAAATGCAAATCAAAACCACATTGAGATACCATCTTGCACCAGTTAGAGTGGCAATCATTAAAAAATCTGGAGACAACAGATGCTGGAGAGGATGTGGAGAAATACGATCACTTTTACACTGTTGGTGGGAGTGTCAATTAATTCAACCATTGTGGAAGACAGTGTGGCAATTCCTAAAGGTTCTAGAAATAGAAATTCTGTTTGACCCAGCAATTCCATTACTGGGTATATACCCAAAGGACTATAAATCGTTCTATTATAAAGACACATGCACACGCATGGTCATTGCAGCACTCTTTACAGTATCAAAGACCTGGAACCAATGCAAATGGCCATCAGTAATAGACTGGACAAAGAAAATGTGGTACATATACACCATGGAATACTATGCAGCCATAAAAAATGATGAGTTTGTGTGCTTTGTAGGGACATGGATGAACCTGGAAACCATCATTCTCAGCAAACTGACACAAGAACAGAAAATCAAACACCGCATGTTCTCACTCATAGGTGCGTGTTGATCAATGAGAACACTTGGGCACAGAGGGGAGCATCACAGACTGGGGTCCATGGTGGGGGGCCTACTTGAGGGATAGTGGGAGGGAGGGTGGAGGAGGGATAATGTGGGGAGAAATATCAGGTATACGTGGTGGGGGGGTGGTGGCAACAAACCACCTTGCCATGAATGTACCTTTACAACAGTCTTGCATGATCTGTACATGTACCCCGGAATCTAAAGTACAATTAAAAAAAAAAAAGAAAAGTGTCTATAACTATGATAAACTGAAATAAATAGAAGTGGTACAAGTAGCAGCCTCTCTGAAATGATACAGTTGCTCATATTACTGGTATAACTACAGTGTATTTCATCTCTGATGAATAATTTTTTTTCTTCTTTTTTTTGAAATGGAGTCTCGGTCTGTTGCAAGGCTGGAGTACAGTGACATGATCTCAGCTCACTGCTACCTCCACCTCCGGGTTCAAGCAATTCTCCTGCCTCAGCCTCCCAAGCGGCTGGGACTATAGGTTGGCACCACCACACCCAGCTAATTTTTGTATTTTTAGTAGAGATGGGGTTTCACCATGTTGGCCAGGATGGTCTCAATCTCTTGACCTCGTGATCTGCCCACCTCGGCCTCCCAAAGTGCTGGAATTATAGGCATGAGCCACTGCACCAGGCCTAATGAATAATTTTCTAATGTTTCTAAAATGTTGAAATACTTTTAAGACAATGTGTGATTATATAATGTAATTAATCTTTAAAACTGAGCTTCCAGAATTTTAAAATACAAATGAATATTCTCTCCTTCAAAATGATGTATGTATTTAAAAAGCTGCCATTTCTCAAAGAACTTTTTAAAACGTTATCTTTGGAACTGCTTTGCAATTGTGTTGCATTTTCTTTTAAAAACTCTTCAAAATCAGGGACCTTTTCTAGGTTATATGCAATATGCAGCCCCCTGGGCAATCTGTCCCACTCAACAACTAAAAAACACTGGATAAAATACAAAAATCATGCTTTTAAGGACAGTGAAGAACTATGGAACCATCAAACTCTGTATAAACTATAATTCCTAAGAGGAAAGAACCCATTCTAGATAAGCTGAAATTATTGGTAATTTTCTTCCGTGGGGTACAGATTTGGGTACAGATTGAGATTCATCGTTGGCACAAGCAGGACTCCACCGGGAGAAACAAACTCTTGAGGTCTTTCTGTGGGACTAGGTGTGAAAGAAAAAGAAAGTGAAATTGTTGGTGGCTTTAACAAACATGAGGGTAGATGTAGAGATATTAGCATTAAGAAGGGTTCTAAATGCGTGTCTCGATTTTACCATGAGATATTGGTCAAGTCTTGTACTGCAGGAGGCTTTGGATAGACTAGAAAGGCAGAATGTTAGCAGGCTAAGTCCTGCTAGAGGAAGAGACATGTTACTTTCATACCACAGGTCTCCTCAAGACATTTTGAATTTCGTGGAGCAGGAGATTAAAGACCTGAGTTCACAACCTCCTACGACAGAACATTTAAGGCTAGAGAGTTAAGTGCTGCCAGAGAATAAGGCTGACCTGTAAAGGCAAAGTGAAATATCCTATATTCCTACAATGCTTAGAAAAGACCTATTGGGGGAGACCTACCTGCTATATAAATATGACTGGTTTTCCATTCAAGACAAATGTCAGATTTTGATACCGTATAGGGTAAGAAATTAACTGCTGAGGAGATGGAGACTTTTCATATTTTCTGTCTGAATATGGAGGGACACACTCAAGGAACTAGGAAAACTGAAATCAGTTGTGAACTTAAAATTTCAACTAGGTCCCAATCCATTTTTAGTTGTTGATTGGATTGTGGAGATCAGACCCCAACAATGGCAAAGGCAAACTCTCCAGGGAAAAATACTGCCAATCATCTGAAGTCTCTTTTGTTTTCATATATACAATTGGCATATAGTCAAAAGTTATAAGAAATGCCAAGAAATTGGAAGATTACTGATAATCTAGAGAACAAATAGTTAATAGGAGCAAACTCAGATCATCCAGATGTTGCAGTTAGTAGTCAAGGATTTTAACGCAAATATTATACATGCCTTGGGGAAAAAAAGAAAAATGGATGAACAGATAGAAAATTTTGACAGAGAGTTGGAGTCTACAATTAAAAGAAATCAAATTGATATTATAGAACTGAAAAATATATTTGAAATTAGCATCGGATGGGCTTGACAGCAGGTTGAACACAGAATTAGTGAACTAGTGAAAAGACAGAATTAGTGAACTTGAAAAAAGATCAGTAGAAAATATTCAAACTGAAACAGAGGAAAAAAATGGAAACAGCAAAAAGAAAACAAAACAGTGGCTTCTGCAAGAAAACATAGGTAATAGCATCCTCTCCTGGGAGTAGGCAAAGATTTCTTAAACAGAATGCTAAAGCACCATAAATGGAAAAAAAAAATCGATAGACTTCATTAAAACTAAGAACTGTTGTTCATCGAAAGACTCGAATGTGCTTCTAGAATAAATCATAGGATATTCTTATCTTTGGCCTTGGGTGGGCAAAATTTCTTAGGACACACAAAGGACTAAAGATAAAAATGCGTAACGTAAACTTCATCAAAATTATAAACCTATGCTTTTCAGAAGACTTCATTAGGAAAATGAAAAAGTAAGCGATAGAGGAGAAAATATTTACACATATATCCAACCAAAGACTCAGTTCAGAACATATAAATAATTCCTTCAGAATATATACATAATTTCTACAAACCAGTAACAAGGACAATCCAGTTTTTAAAATGTGACCCAGGGACTTGAGAAGACAATTCAAAAAGAAAGATAAATGGCAGATTAATCCATGAAAAGGGATTCAGCATCATTTGTCATTAGGGAAATGCAAAGACTTTCACTCCTACTCAGATGACTGATAATTAAAAGACTGATCATACCAAATGTGGAGCGTTAGAATGCTCAGACATTGCTGGTAGAAGTATTAAAAACCATTGCAGCAGTTTCCTTTAAAGTTAAACCCTATGACTCAGTGTTTGCACTCCCAGAAATGTATGCAAGAGAACTGAGGGCATGTGTCCACCTAAAGGTGCAAGAATGTTCATAGTGGCATTCTAAATAATAGTCTCCAGACTGGTAACAAACCCAAATGCCCCATTAAGAGGAGAAAGGATAGATAAATTGGGCTATATTTATACAGTGTACTACTATATACTACACAACATTTAAAAATAATGAACTGATAATGCAATAGCATAGGCAAATTTCACAGATACTGTGTGGAACAAAAACCATAATACACAAAAGACTTATAAAGACTTATATACTGTATTATTCCATTTATATGAAGCTCAAGAGCATGCCAAACTCTTCTGATAAAGAAGCCAGAATAGTGGTTACCTCTGGGAAATGAAGATTGGTAAAAGAAGCTTGAGAGAACCCTCTGGGGTGCTAGAAATGTTCTGTATCTTCACCTGGATAGTGATACATGCATGTGAAAATTCACTGGATATTTAGGATTAGTATATTTTATATATGTACGTTGTGCCTCGTAAAACAAGAAAAAAAATTGCTTGAGGTTAATCTTTATTGTGGAATAGCCATAAACTATTCACAGCAAACTAGTGAGTAATGTAGGTCATATTGGATGATGTCATCTTGTGACTGTAAATGTATACAGATTTTGTTGATGAGGTTCATAACTCAAAGCACTTAATAAGGAACGCATCATTGGAGTAAGTAGCTTTCCAAGGCTTTGAGAATCTTTTTAAAAATTATTTACCCTTAAATCTTATTTACCTTTATGCTTATAGCTATCAATAGATTTCTAACAATGTGTACAGAATCTTTTTTAAATCGAACTTTATTACAAGCGGAGTATATTTACTATTTTATTAAATTAGGAAATGTGGACAAAACCATTTCAAAAGGTTGCTCTGACATCTCTGTGCAAGGGTGAGCTGTTTAGGAAATTATTTTAATAGTTTAAGTAGGGTTAATACCACTATAGGGACAGTAAGAATGTGAAGAGAGATAATAGAGGTAGAATCACCAGAAATCCGTAACTAACTGGGAATGTGAAGGAGGAGGTGCTAAAGATTTGCACTGGAGGAGAAAGAGAAGGCTAATGCCATTTAACTGAGAGAATACAAGCAAAGAACATGTTTTATAGGCATAAAATGCCAGTTCAGTTCTGGACATTTAGATGTAAGGTGCCCATCATACAGATGTAAAGCATCCATCTCTTGATTGAAAAAGTGAGTCTGAAGTTTGCAAGTGAGGTTAGAATTCGAGATATGTAATTGGAAATTAACTGCTCAAGGGCAGTTGTTGAATTGTGAGACTGGATGCGTGAGAAGCAGGGATACAATTAAAAGGATTGTTAAAGGACTGAAACAGTAGCAGTGGATGGAAAGATAATTGGAATCTTGAAAAAGTCACAGGTAGCCTCCAGTGAAAGTTCCTAAATGGAAGAGTTGGTGTCCCAAAGTTTATAGTAGACATTTTGGTGGGTGTACTCGACATTCACTGAAGGAAGTTATCCCTGTGCAAATTTGTTTTCTGTTCCAAAAATGTAAAACACTCTGGAATATTTGAATATAATAGTCACCTTCATGTCCCCACATCTACTTACCTAAGCCTTTCAAACTCTAATATTGTCTGTTATTTGAAGGTCAGATCCTAAGGCTGTTTATTGTTAACATAGGAATTCTGGGGTTTTGGGGGGATTTCCTTGTTTTTGTTTTTTATCTGGAGTCTCACTCTGTCATCCAGGCTGGGGTACGGTAGTGAGACTGTGGCTGACTGCAGCGTCCAACTTCTGGACTCAAGTGATCCTCCTGCCTTAGCCTCCCAAGTAGCTGGGACTACAAGCACATGCCACCATGCCTGGATGTTTTTTAAATTTCATAGGGACAGAGTCTTGCTATGTTGCCCAGGCTGGTCTCAAACTCCTGGACTCAAGTGACCTTAGCCTCCCAAAGCATTGGGGTTACAGACATGAGCCACCACGAATGCTTCTGTCAAAATAAATCAGTGAAACTGTCTTTGCTCCATTAACTCACTTTTTTACAGGTTTTCCTTTTAATGCATTTACAGATTACTTTTCATATAGGGGAATGCTCTGTTTAGTTACAAAATTGCAAATGTTCAAATACCTTGTCTTGCATTGGGGAAACCTGATGTAGCCAAAGAACCATGCTAGGAGCTAGAGTGGAATGCCTCAGTAAATGGAAAATAAGATAAATTATTATTAAGTAGCATGCAATAAGAGCCAAAGTTCACAAATGTAATGGCAGAAAAACTGGTAGAAAATGAGTTTCCAGCATTCTTTGAGAAAAATTTATCAAGAAAGGGTTTACATGGGAAAGAAGAAAAGCATCAAAAATCAGGAAACAGTGAACACACATCATTTGAATATCTGCTAATTGTAAATTAGTGTACTAGCAGAATATACTTAAATATGGTATATAAAAGCTGGAATGTTTAAGTTGTTAAATAGATTATGTGTTAATTTGGTGTTTTTCATGGTCATGTTGGCGCATGTTGAAGAGACATGGATTCTAAACACATAAGTAGCTTTTGTAACTTGGGCAAATCTCTGGGTCTCACTTGGTTTATCTGAAAAATGAGAATAATTTGCATTGTTGGTTTTTTTTAAGTTAGAAATAACGTATCTTAAGTGTGTTTATAATACTTTGCATGGAGACTCCCCATAATCATCATCACCAAATATCACTATTATTTTTATTATTTGGCCATTATTTATTTATTAATAATGAATAATGGGTAATATAAGTAAGGTGCATGTTTTCAGAGTGATCTGAATTTTTTTCTCAGCATACTTAAATGTTAAGAAATACAGAATCATGTCTTGAAGTTATTTAGAATTTCATATTAATATATTGTGTTCTTTTCAACAGGAAGTACTTAAACAACTACAAGGAAGTATTGAAGATGAAGCTATGGCTTCTTCTGGACAGATTGATTTATTAGAACGCCTTAAAGGTAGATTTTAAAAAGGTGTTTTAAAATAATTTTTTAAGCTTAAATTGTCATCTTTAAGTGTATAGAGCCAAGTACAGCTTCTCTTGATTTGGGTGTTGGTATCAGTTTTCATGGTGTATCTGCCTTACCGTCAGGATGTAATTTTTAAAGTACAAATATATAAAAAATGTATTCGTGTGTCATTTCTTCAGTTAAACATTTAACTGGCTTTGAATTAACTATTTTAAATTCCTTCCTTGAATAATTTTCAGTTCTTTTTAAAGCTCATTGCTATTCTGCCAGCCACTAAATAGTATTTAGTATTCTGTATGTCATAGACTTGAGCCCACTGTCTCATTGGAAGAAGTATTTTCTTCTTCATAGGATAGAAATACTTTACCTTTTCACATATGTAAGTTGATTATAAGTCATTTTTAGCAGTTTTAAAAGGATGTCTTTCTGATTTTGTTGCTTGAAAATTCCAATGTCAGAACAGAGGAAGTGCTTGATAATAATTGAAGCCAAACAGAAAAATTACTTTTGTATTCCAAAATACTGTTTAGAGGGAGTCCAAAGAAGTACATTTTATCAATTTTCCTTTAACATACTCCTTATTTTTATACTGACCCAAGTGGACTTTGCAGGGAAAGTCCTAAATAATTTTTTAAGTCATGTATATTTGTAGCTAAAGTATGAACCTAAGATTTCACTTTAAAACAGTATAATAACATTAAGAATATTTTAGATTGCTTAAAGCAATTGTTGTATAAAAAACTTGTCTCTGTTTTATTTAGAGCTTAACTTAGATAGCAGTAATTTCCCTGGAGTAAAACTACGGTCAAAAATGTCCCTTCGTTCTTATGGAAGCCGGGAAGGATCTGTATCAAGCCGTTCAGGAGAGTGCAGTCCTGTTCCTATGGGTTCATTTCCAAGAAGAGGGTTTGTAAACGGAAGCAGAGAAAGTACTGGATATTTAGAAGAACTTGAGAAAGAGAGGTAACTTTTCTTCATATAGTAAACATTGCGTTGTACTCTCCAGTTTATTATTGTTATTTTGTGGGATTCTAAAGACCTATTTTGTCACTTAAATACATTTTGTTTGGTTTTATTTTTTTGTTTGTTTTGGGGGGTTTATTTGAGACAGGGTCTCACTCTACCAGGCTGGAGTGTAGTGGCACGATCTCCGCTTCCTCAACCTCCACCTGCTGGTTTCAAGTGATTCTCATGCCTTAGCCACCCGAATAGCTGGGACTACAGACGCCCACCACCATGCCCGGCTAATTTTTGTATTTCTGGTAGAGTCTGGGTTTCTCCATGTTGGCCAGGATGGTTGTCACTTGAGTACTTTGACTACTCTATACATTGAGTAATACACATAATTATAATATTTATATCTAGTTAAAATGTGTAACTTGCCAGATACTTTGGCTCACACCCGTAATCCCAGCTACTCTGGAGGTTGAGGTGGTAGGATTGCTTGAGGCTAGGAGTTCAGGACTAGCCTGGGCAACATAGTAAAACTCTCTTTTTTTTGAGATGGAGTTTCGTTTTTGTTGTTCAGGCTGGAGTACAGTGGCGCAATCTCAGCTCACTTGCAACCTCTGCCTACCAGGTTCAAGCGATTCTCCTGCCTCAATGTCTCAAGTAACAGGAATTACAGACATGTGCCACCATGCCCAGCTAATCTTGTATTTTTAGTAGAGACAGAGTTTCACCATGTTGGTCAGGCTAGTCTCAAACTTCTGAACTCAAATGATCCCCTGCCTCAGCCTCCCAAAGTGCTGGGATTACAGGTCTCAGCCACTGCGCTTGGCCAAGACTCTGTCTCATTACACACACAAAAAAGTAGTAACTGATTTTTATTGAATTTCTGGTTATCTATTGAAGTATATTCAGTAACTACTAGATTCAGTAAAAGATGACTCTTTTCATTATGGAAGGCCCACTACAAGTGGCCACAAATGAAATATTTCTTTTTTTAAATTTTTTTTAAATTTATAAGTAATATTTGTACATTTCATGGAGTACATAGTGATGTTTCTATGCATATAATTTATGGTGATCAGATTAGGGTAATTAGCATATCTGTCGTCTCAGGCATTTATCATTACTTTGTGTTGAAAACATTCACTATTAACTATGGTCATCCTATAGTGTTATAGAACGCTAGAACTTTATTCCTCCTATCTAGCTGTAATTTTATATTCTTTAACAAATCTCTCTTTATCTTTTCTTTCCCTCTGTGCTTCCTAGCCTCTAGTATTTTCTGTTCTACTTTTTACTTCTGTGAGATCAACAAAACATTTCTTTTTTTTTTTTCCCCCTTTTTTTTTTTTGAGACAGAGTCTCACTCTGTCACCGAGGCTTGAGTGCAGTGGTGAGATTTCGGCTTACTGCAACCACTGCTTCTTGGGTTCAAGCAATTCTCATGCCTCAGCCTCCTGAGTAGCTGGGATTTCAGGCATGCACCACCACACCTGGCTAATTTTTGTATTTTTAGTAGAGATGGGGTTTCACCGTGTTGGCTGGACTTGTCTCAAACTCCTGACCTCAGGTGATCTGCCCACCTTGGCCTCTCAGAGTGCTGGGATTACAGGTATGAGCCACCACAGCTGGCCATAAAAACATTTCTTAATGTATAAGTTTTAGTATCTGAAAGAAAATGCTTGACATATGGAATAAGTTCTGGTTTTTCACTGCCCGTGTATTCTTCTCTTCCTAAAGTTAACATTTTCTCACTACAGGTACCAGGATATAGATCATTATCAGGAACTTCGTCAAATGTTTTATGTCCCCTAAAAGATTCCTCAATGTGCATATTAAGGAAGATCTTTATTATCTTTGTATTTCTAGAGGTAATATTAGACATTCAGAAAATGGTAAAATATATAAAAGCTTCATTTTATCTCTGTGACCTTGGTCAAGTCATTAAATTTTTGTGCCATTTTCTTCTGTAAGATAGAAATACGGTTCTACTTTGTGGCATTGTGAAAATTGATTATTAGTGTATGGAAAATGCTCAGCATATCTCACTGACAGGCAGAAGACCTTTTATTACTTTCTCTCCAGTTTCATATGTCCCCATTTATAAAAATTGAGACAATTATCCGGACCAGAAATGATGCCACACTTTCTTTTATTTCGTAAGTTTACATGAGTCTCTGTTTCATACATTGACCCTAGACTATTGAAACACTATCCTGAAAAATAAGAAGTGAACTAGGGTCCATGATCTTCCATTTCTTTGTCCCATTTGAGCTCTGTTAAGAGGCAAAGGGCATGCATACCAAACTTTCCTTAACTTGCTTTCTTTTCCTTACTTTGCTTATGTAGTCAAAGTCCAGATTTTATTAGCAGAGAGAGAGAGTTTCAGAGAAAAATATAATTTTTGAAATAGATTTTACTGCAGATACTAGTAAACCTAACAAATGCAGCTGTTAAGTGGTAAGGAATACTTGTAATAGACATGTTCTTATTTTCTGTCTTGACATTATTTCTTGCCAGTCTTCCAGAGTTCCTTTCATCTAAATCTAGGAAAAGCTTATTTCTCTGTTCAAATTTAAATGCAATGATCTCCATGTTTTATTTATTATATAATAACGCTGTAAATTACTTTAAGCTAGTATTCTGACTTAACTCCCAAGTGGAAAATACATTTCTTTTTAAAAATATTTAAAGGTGCTTTAGCCCTTTCTGTTGTTACTATAGAATGTTGCTACTTCTTGTTTTTTTTTTTGTTTGTTTTTTTTCTCCCAAAATATGGCACAACTTCTAATTTAGACTTTATTACACACTACAAAAAGTTGTTTTATCTGGAGAGAAAGAGGTAGTAGCATGGTTTGTCAGAAGGTTCTCAATTTTGACTGATCATTATTATTACTAGCTTAGCTTTATAAAGTATCATCAATGAAAAGTATCAGTATACCTTTCCTATATCCATGAGATAGTTACTTCTGCAACTCTAAATAATATGTTTATATTGCTAGTTACCGACCTACTGACTTTGGACATGACTTCCTGACTCACCACTCTGAAAGATGAAGATTTGTTAAATTCACTAAATTATCCATCCAGTTTTTAATTTCTGTACCAATTCTTTGGTCGAATTTGTATACATATACACATAAGCAAATATGCACACATATATATACGTTCTATTTCTTGTTCTTTTATGTGACTGATTGTATCTGTTGAAACCCCACTGTATAAGATTTAGCAGCTGTTTACTTTCATTTTGTTAAGACTGTTAACAGATACATCTTGCTACATATATTTGAGTCTTTATGTTTTTTTTTCTGTTTTAAGCATAATGTTGATGTGAAATACGTGGGGTTTTTTAGGACTCTGTAGTTATTGGACACTGTGGAGTCAGTAGTATGCCAGAATTAATTTTTCCTCCCTGTTGGTAGAATATCATACTCCCTGTGCCGCTTAAAGGAAGATGATGCTGTTTGGACTGTGCCCTTCTTATATAGGTCTTGTTTTTTTCTCAAGTTTCGAATTGCCTTTGTATGTTTTTGGAAGCAGAAACTTGCACCTTTACGATAATGCTAGGAACTAGTTTCGTTTTATTCATAAATAAATTTTTATTGGAGCCATTGAACTTTTCTGTTCTAATTTGGACCATTTGCTTCCTAAGCCTGCTACAATACTGTCATGCCATTATTTCTTGTCATTACACTTCCCATTTAGGTCTAATATATCCTGTGTGTTCTTGACTGTTACTATGTTGAAGGGAGATAAATTCATTTCTTGCTTGTGTGACAGTATGCATATTTTGCTCTCACACTTGACCGATAGTTTGGGTAGGTTTAGGTTCAAATTCATTTTTCTTCTACATTATCAAGGTACCATTGAGAAATTTGATACCAATCTGAATCGTATTCCTTTATAAATGACCATTTTTACTCCTTGGAAGCTTTTGAATGTTTGGTATGCATATTTTCTTTATTCATCATGCTAAATATTTACTGTACCCTTTGATCTGGAAATTTATCCAGCTTTTTTCTGTTATGTTACTTCTTTGATGATTTTCCCCTTTAATTTTTTCTGTTCTTTCTTCTAGAACTTTCTTAAGTAGTAGTTTAACTCTGTCTTTTTCCTTTATCTGTATTCCTCAAGAAAAGATGCTGGAAGTTGGTCAAGCCAGGACTTAAACCCAGCTTGTAGCTTTATAACCTTTTTGTACCTCAGTTTTCTATTTAGTAAAGTGATCATGAGAATAACAACCTCAAATGATGTTGTGAGGATTAAATTAGATTTTTTTAAAGTCCTTAGCACTGTGCCTAGTACATATAGCATTCAGTAATGTTAGGTATTATTGTTGTCATGTTAACTATTGATTTATTTAACAAATATTTATTGAATGCTAATACATATGTCCCATGCTCTTCTAGGTGACTCCCAGTTAGGGAGAGGACTAAGAAGACATGAGATTTATGTGAAAATGCATTTTTAAGAAAGATTGTTGGCAACCACAAAATAGGCCTGTAGTACACTAAATCCTAATGATCCTACCTGTTCTGAGTCTAGTCTTAGTTTCAGTTCTGAGCCTTTAGAACTGCTTCTGTATGAGTCACAAGGTCAACTACTATAATTTAATCACTTGCTATCATTTTAGCTGAAGAGACTGTAACCTTGGCTTCCCCAGAGCATTTTGCTACTGGTTAATCTTAAACTTGATAGTAGCAAATTGTCCCTGATGTTCCTAACCTCCCCCTCACTTCAGCACTGCCACCAACAGTGGCCTGTCAATTTAAGTACTTTTTAACACCCAGCTCTTATTTTTATTTATTTATTTATTTATTGAGACGAAGTCTTACTCTGTCGCCTAGGCTGGAGTGCAGTGGCATGATATTGGCTCACTGAAATCTCCGCCTTCTGATTCAAGAGATTCTCACACTTCAGCGTTTCGAGTAGCTGGGACTACAGGTGTCTGCCATGGCACCCAACTAATTTTTGTATTTTTAGTAGAAACAGGGTTTCACCACGTTGGCCAGGCTGGTCTCAAACTCCTGACCTCAAAATGATCCACCTGCCTCAGCCTCCCAACGTGCTGGGATTACAGGTGTGAGCCACTGCACCTGGTCCCAACTCTTAACTTCATAAGCTCATTTTTTAGGAAATAATAGAGGAAATAATAGCATCACCATCTTTTTTACTCTTTTCCCCACCATGGACCCAGGTCCTACAGATCCTCACTAGGAAAAACTGAAAAATAGAATTAAATGTCATCTTTATGGGAGTTTTGGTACCCAGCTGTGAATGGAGTTCAGGCTTTCTGTAGTGTTTTCTCCTGTTCCTGTTGTGAGAAATCAGAGGGAGAGAGCAGCTTGTCTTTAGTCTGCCTTCCCCGAGGGATGCTACATCGTAAGCAGGGGCTTCCTTTCTTCCCATACAGTCCATCACTATTAAGGTTGCCACATTAAAATGAAGGCTTATTTCTTATTTTTTAAATTGCTTCTTAGTAAAGAAAAGTACATTTTAGCAAAAACAGAACCTTCCACATACTCACATTCATACTCACTACTAAGATACATTCTTGTATTTCCTAGGAAACTATATAAGCAAACAGAACTTTAAAAGTAATAGCATCAGAGTGGGGAACATTTCTCTGTAGGACCAAACTCCAGAATCTATAGAAAATATCTACAATCTGACTATATGAAAATCAAAATTTTCGACATGGCAAAACGTTACAATTGACCCGTAAAAATTCAGGGGTTGGCGTGCCCACCTGTCCCGTGCAATCAAAAATTTGTGTGTAACTTTTGACTTCCCCAAAACGTTACTGATAGCCTACTATTGACTGGAAACCTTACTGATAACACAAATAGTATAAACAGTCAAGTAACAAATATTTTGTATGTTACATGTATTTCATACTATATTAAGTTAGAGAAAAAATGTTATTAAGAAATCATAAGGAAGTGGAAGGAAATTCATGTATAAGTGGACTCATGCAGTTCACACCCATGTTGTTCAAGGAACAACTGAGTAAACCATGTAAACAGACAAGTGGTAAGTTGAGAAAATATATATGCAGCCCAACAACTGACAAAGTGCTATCATTTTTAATATAGAAAAGGTCCTACAAATAAGAAAAATCACAGAGAAGGAAATACAAATGATTTATAATCTTGAACAAAATGTTTAACCTCACTCATATTAAGAGAAACCAAATTAAAACCAGTGATACACCATTAAAAAAAAAAGCTATATATGAAAAATTAAAGAAAAAAGTTTAAACACTTAAATTGGTGATGATGATAGCACAAATTGGTATAACATCTCATAAGGGCAGTAAGTTTACAATGTACATATTCTAGGAATTTCTTTTATATAAATGCATACCCATGTATGAAATAAGTTATGTCTATAAGGTTATTCAATGCAGCATTGTTTATTATAACAAAAGATTAGAAAGGTTCTAAATGCCTGCCAACTAAGAGTTGGTTATAGTGTATCCCTACATAGATTTATGAATACTGGGGTGTTGCTATTCACTCGGAATGGTTGGCAAAATATTACAGAAAATATTTAGGGAAAGTTATAGATTATAGTCTCAAACCTTTTGGAAGGCCAAAAGGTTTTATTGAGGCAGGTCGCAGGCAGCCGCCTCATTAACATTAGCATAGGAAGGAGATAGAGACTGATCAAAAGGCCTTACCCCATACCCATTTGTCTCCATTCTAACTGTTTACCCATGTTAATTTTGTGCTGGGTTGTTGTCTTTCAGGGGAAGATCAAAGGGGAATTACCTGTTAATAGCATTTACTCTGGGCAGAACCTAAAGCTTTTACCAGTCCTAAAACCATTCTCTTAACCATGTTAATTATTCACGTTTGTTTACTTAAAACCTCTGTTGTAAAATCTTGAGGGAATAAAAGTGTGAAGGGACAGAGGGGCTGGGTTGCTTAGTTGCATTTTGCCCTCTGAAAGCTGCCAACGGCCATCCCTAGCCCACTTACATCACTGTAATGGTGTGATAGTGCATTCCTTCATCCTTTGAGTCAGGGTCTGCAGATCAGACTTCTGCAGACAGTGACCAATGTCTCACTGGGAATTCGTGGAATATTATGCAGCTAACAAAAAAGTACCTAATATAGGTTGAGCATCCCAAATCTGGAAATCCAAAATTCTCCAAAATCCAAAAGTTTTTGAGTGACATGATGCCCAAAGTAAATGCTAATTGAAGCATTTTGGATTTGAGATGCCCAACTGGTAAGTATAATAGAAATATTCCAAAATCCAGAAACACCTCTAGTCACAATCATTTTGAATAAAGTGATACTTAGCCTGTACCTCTTTGTGTTCTGCAAGATCGATTTTTTTTTTTTTTTTTTTTTTTTTTTTTTTTTTTTTGTTTTTTTTTTTTTTTTTTTTTGGGTGAAGGAGTCTTGCTTTGTAGCCTAGGCTGAAATGCAGTGGTGTGATCTCAGTTCACTGCAGCCTTGGCCTCCTGGGCTCAAGTAATTCTCCTAGCTCAACCTCCCAAGTAGTTGGCACTACAGGTGTGCACCACGACACCTGGCTAGTTTTTGTATTTTCTTGTAGAGATGGAGTTTTGGGGTTTGAGGTTTCATCATGTTGCCCAGACTGGTATTGAACGCCTGAGCTCAAGTGAGCTGCCTGCCTTGGCTTCCCTAAGTATTGGGATTACAGGCATGAGCGACCACACCTAGCCCCCAGGATCAATTTTTAAGTGAAAAGTTGCAGGACAATATGTACTATAATAGTATGCTACTATTTATGTTTAAAATGTACGTATAAGTATGCACATATGTTCTTGCATTTTTTTTATTTAAGTTCTGGGGTACATGTGCAGGACATACAGATTTGTTACATAGATGTACACATGTCATGGTAGTTTGCTGCATCCACCACTCCATGATTTACATTATGTATTTCTCCTAATGCTGTCCCTCCCCTATCCTCCCACTCACCACTATGCCTCCCCAGCCTCCCCCACCCACAGGCCCCCATGTGTAATGTTCCCCTCCCTGTGTCCATGTGTTCTCATTGCTCAACTCCCACTTATGAGTGAGAACATGCGGTGTTTGGTTTTCTGTTCTTGTGTCAGTTTGCTGAGAATGATAGTTTTCATCTTTAACCATGTCCCTGCAAAGGACATGAACTCATCCTTTTTTATGGTTGTATAGTATTCCGTGGTGTATATGTGCCACATTTTCTTTATCCAGTCTATCATTGATGGGCATTTGAGTTGGTTCCAAGTCTTTGCTATTGTGAACAGTGCCACAATAAACATACTTGTGCATGTGTCTTTATAATAAAATGATTTATAATCCTTTGGGTATATACCCAGTAATGGGATTGCTGGGTCAAATGGTATTTCTAGTTCTAGATCCTTAAGGAATGACTACAGTGTCTTCCACAATGGTTGAACTAATTTACACTCCCACCAACTGTGTAAAAGGGTTCCTGTTTCTCCACATCCTCTCCAGCATCTGTTGTCTCCTGGTTTTTTAATGATGGCCATTCTAACTGGCATGAGTCAATGTGGTTTTGATTTGCATTTCTCTAATGACCAATGATGATGAGCTTTTTTTCATATGTTTGTTGGCTGCATAAATGTCTTCTTTTGAGAAGTGTCTGTTCATATCCTTTGTCCACTTTTTGATGGGGTTGCTTGCTTTTTTTCTTGTAAATTTGTTTAAGTTCTTTGTAGATTCTGGGTATTAGCCCTTTGTCAGATGGGTAGATTGCAAAACTTTTTTCCCATTCTGTTGGTTGCTGGTTCACTCTAATAGCTTCTTTTACTGTGCAGAAGCTCTTTAGTTTAATTAGATTCCCATTTGTCTATTTTGCCTTTTGTTGCCATTGCTTTTGGTGTTTTAGTCATGACGTCCTTGCCCATGCCTATGTCCTGAATGGTTTTGCCTAGGTTTTCTTCTAGGATATTTATGGTGTTAGGTCTTATGTTTAAATCTTTAATCCACCTGGAGTTAATTTTTGTATAAGGTGTAAGGAAGGGATTCAGTTTCAACTTTTTGCATATGGCTAGTCATTTTTCCCAACACCATTTATTAAATAGAGAACCCTTTCCCCATTGCTTGTTTTTGTCAGGTTTGTCAAAGATCAGATGGTTGTAGATGTGTGACGTTGCCTCTGAGGCCTCTATTCTGTTCCACTGGTCTATATCCCTGTTTTGGTACCAGGACCATGCTGTTTTGATTACTGTAGCCTTGTAGTATAGTTTGAAGTCAGGTAGCATGATGCCTCCAGCTTTGTTTTGTTTTGTTTTTGCTTAGGATTGGCTTGGCTATGCGTGCTCTTTTTTGGTTCCATATGAAATCTGAGGTGGTTTTCTCCAATTCTGTGAAGAAAGTCAGTGGTAACTTGATGGGGGGGGGTAGCATTGAATCTATAAATTACTTTGAGCAGTATGGTCATTTTCATGATATTGATTCTTCCTAACCATGAGCACGGAATGTGTTTCCATCTCTTTGTGTCCTCTCTTATTTCCTTGAGCAGTGGTTTGTAGTTCTCCTTGAAGAGGTCCTTCACATCCCTTGTTAGTTGTATTCCTAGGTATTTTATTCTGTTTGTAGCAGTTGTGAATGGGAGTTCACTTATGATTTGGCTCTCTGTTGTTGGTGTATAGGAATGCTTGTGATTTTTGTACATTTATTTTGTATCCAGAGATTTTTCTGAAGTTGCTTATCAGCTTATAACATATTAACCTTAAATGTAAATGGGCTAAATGTCCCACTCAAAAGACACAGACTGGCAAACTGGATAAAAAGCCAAGACCTGTTAGTGTGCTGTATTCAGGAGACCCATCTCACATACAAAGACACACATAGGCTCAAAATAAAGGGATGGAGGAAGATTTACCAAGCAAATGGAGAACAAAAAAAAAAAGCAGGAGTTGCAATCCTAGTCTCTGATAAAACAGGCTTTAAACTAACAAAGATCAAAAGAGACAAAAAGGGCATTACATAATGGTAAAGGGATCAATGCAACAAGAAGAGCTAACTATCCTAAATATATACGCACCCAGATACATAAAGCAAGTTCTTAATAACCTACAAAGAGACTTAGACTCCCACACAATAATATTGGGAGACTTTAACACCCCACTGTCAATATTAGATCAATGAGACAGAAATTAACAAGGATATTCAGGACTTGAACTCAGAGCTGGACCAAGTGGACCTAATAGACATCTTCAGAGCACACCGCCCCAAATCCACAGAATATACATTCTTCTCAGCACCACATCACACTTATTCTAAAATTGACCACATAATTGAAAATAAAACCCTCCTCATAAATGCAAAAGAACAGAAATCATAACAGTCTCTCAAACCACAGTGCAGTCAAACTCAGGGTTAAGAAACACTCAAAACTGCGCAACTACGTGGAAACTGAACAACCTGCTCCTGAATGATTACTGGTTAATGTCCTTGCATTTTTATAGAATATCTGTAGACATACACATAAGAAAATGTAATAGTTATAGTTCTGGAAAACAGCCATGTGAAAAGAGATAGATTATATACTTTGTATCTCTTGAGTTTTATCCCCGTAACACACTTACTGTGCATTTATGTTTATAATGCTCAGGTATACAATATCTTAATACAGATTGCTATGGAGAACACCATCATTTGGTGTTCAAATTCAAACTAAGAAGTTTCTCTCCCTTGTAATAACTTCCTCTTATTTCAAAATGACAGTATATTATTTTGGTTGCTGAGAAGCTGAAAGCCACATCAGTGTGCAAGGTAGTAGCTTCCTGTATTCCAGGTTTGTTTTCTGGCATCATTGCTGTTTTTCTTAATTCCTTTAATATCCTTTTTATTCTTATACTAATTTTGAGTTTTGTTTATCTGTACCTTTTACCTATCATTATATTCTTAAGACTATACCTATGAAGAAAGCCTTTAGTGAAGTGTAATTATTCTTTTAAGGATGATTACCAGTTTATTTAGAAAGATCTTCTTTTTAATACTCAAAATTTTAATTACTGTAAATATTGTAAGCCCTATCTTTAAAAATTGAAATCAGTTTAAGTTTTTTGAGTAATTCATTATTGATACATTTTAAGTAGAGAAGTTTGCAGTAACAACTGGTATAAGTATTGCTCTTATGCAATCTTTATTAGCATTGTTTAAACTTACCTTCTTTTAAAAAAATAGGTCATTGCTTCTTGCTGATCTTGACAAAGAAGAAAAGGAAAAAGACTGGTATTATGCTCAACTTCAGAATCTCACTAAAAGAATAGATAGTCTTCCTTTAACTGAAAATGTAAGTAACCTGGCAGTACAACTTATTTTAAACTTGAGTAACTTGATATTTTAAAGTACCTAGGTAATCTGTTAAAATTCAGGATAACTGAACTTAGAGTTATTTGTAAATTGTAATATGTTTACCCAATTTTAAGCCTGAATATATAATAATTATTGAATTTTTGTTTGTAAAGATGGGAGAATTTATTGTGCTCAAATGTTTATTTAAAGCTCTTATTTAGAAAGTCTGTAAAGTTTGAATTCTAGAGGACCTCAGGGTTCAACTAGGCAACTAGCTTTTTAATTCTGTGTATTGAATTGGCAAACATACTCTAGAAATATTTATCACCATCTGCCTATTTTTGGTACCACGCTATAGGAATCGTGCCAGATGGTTTTTGCAATAAAAATGTCTCTGAAAATATCCCAGATATAAATGCCAATAGTTATAATATGGATCTTAGTATTTTTGCAAACACTAAAGTTGGTTTGTTTTGCAGATATAACTATGTTTTTAAAAAAATATCTAAGGAATATAAAACTATTGACCACTGTTCACCAGTATCCACAATAAATTAAGAGTATATAGTTGAATAACATTCTGATTTACTACGAAATGTTCTTTTTCTTGACTACTGCTGAACTAGTAAAGCATATACTGAAAAGATCAAACCTACATATAATGAATGTGTTGGAGTAAAGAAAAAACATGTAGGTCAATAGTTTAGATTACAGAAGCTTATTTACCCATTTATGACAGCAGATCCTAAACTGCCACCATTTCTAACCACCTGGTTAGGTTTCCGTATTAGTCAAGTATTAGACATTCCATGAATCATGACCTTTTAGTTAATATAACACAGAGATTTCAACTTTTTGTTAAGAAATGACTCACCATGGTGAAATGTGGAGGCTGACTCCTGTAAACCCACCACTTTGGGAGGCTAAGGAAGGTGGATCACTTGAGGCCAGGAGTTCAAGACCAATCTTGTCAACATGGTGAAACTCCGTCTCTATTAAAGTAAATACAAAAATTAGCCAGGCGTGGTGGTACATGCCTATAGTTTCAGCTACTCAGGAGGTTGAGGCAAGAGAATCTCTTAAACATGGGAGGCTGAGGTTGCAGTGATTCGAGATGACACCACTCCACTCTAGCCTGGGCAACGGAGCAAGACCCCATCTCAGCAAAAAAAGGAAAAAAAAAAAAAGAAATGACTCACTAGAGGAATCTTTAAGTGTCCATTTAACTGTCTTGTTTAGCTAATTAAAATACACTAGGATTTGTCTAGTTTCCTCATCTGGATGTTGTTGGCAGTGGTAAAATTTTTCATTTTTGAAATTTTGCAAGCCATTGCATTTATAGATATGAATTCTGATATGGCTGTTTTTAAATTATCCAATTTAAATTGTCCATTTAATTAAAATCATTTATTTAACTTGAAATGTATGACTTCAGGAAGTTTTCCAATTTAACTTGAAGTGATTTATTTCTTGGATTGCTCAGAATGATGGCATTTCAGAAACATTGAATTACTTGTGATTTTTGTTTTGGTAAATGTTTAAAAGCAATTTAAAAAGAAAACATTTATGTATACATTGTCTTTACACACACACACACACACACGCACGCACACACACACGAATAAGAAACCCAGAATGGTCCTTAGGCATATGAGAACACAAGTTCTGATTAAGTAATGACTATGGAAATTTACCCTAATGTGTTTAGAAAAGCTGTTCTGTCATGCAGTGGACATAATATACCATGGTATCAAATTTTTTTTTTCTGATGAAGGAAGCAACTACAGAAAGCTGTTATTTATTTGTTCAAAGTAACCAGTGCTATTAATGCAAAAGAAAACCCCAGCAACTCTCCCAATACTACTTTCAAAATAAACATACCAAACTTGATTTCTATTAAAATGTAGTTATTTCAGCCGGGCGCGGTGGCTCAAGCCTGTAATCCCAGCACTTTGGGAGGCCGAGGCGGGTGGATCACGAGGTCAAGAGATCGAGACCATCCTGGTCAACATGGTGAAACCCCGTGTCTACTAAAAATACAAAAAATTAGCTGGGCATGGTGACGTGTGCCTGTAATCCCAGCTACTCAGGAGGCTGAGGTAGGAGAATTGCCTGAACCCAGGAGGCGGAGGTTGCGGCAAGCCGAGATCGCGCCATTGCACTCCAACCTGGGTAACATGAGTGAAACTCCGTCTCAAAAAAAAAAAAAAAATGTAGTTATTTCTTCACACTAATAAATCAAAAATCGAGACCTGTATAAAACAATGTGAACAATTACTGTGCTCCATCTTCTGGACAAGAATGCCAAGTTAGTTTCTCTTTATAAAAAGCAGTTACAATTTGAGGACTCTTGATATTTGCCTCTTTTGGCAGCACCAACTCTGCCCAATTGGAATCCTTCTATTTCATCAGAAACATCTATTCTCCACTGCTGTCTGTGGCACCATTTACTCTTTCAGGAAAGACTTCCATCAAAGCCTTATGGTTTGTCAGCTGCATCCCTTTACTTCTTTGATTTGCTGTCACAAGATTCACTGTCAAATAAAGATTTTCTTTTTGTACCATCTTTTTCTTGACTAGTTTTTTTTAGAATTAAAAAATGCTTCAGTTAACCCTGAACAATCTAAATTTTCTTTAGGTTCCCAAGTGGTGTCAGCATCTGTGAATCCCTTCCACTTATTCTACTTTCACATTCACTACACGTCACTCAAGTACTTTTTCCACCATAGATTCTTCAGGCTCTGCCTCTTCATCTTTTTTACTCTTTCCACCCTGTTTGTTTCCTATTTTTGGCAGTGCAGTTTTATTGGAGGCCATTTTATACTGCAGACTTGAGGAACTGATATTCACCACCTCCAGGCTGCTCCAGTTTATAGGTCTGTAGTGTTCTGTCAAAAAAGTTCTAATTCTGTCAGCCCCTCTCTCTCCATGTCAGTGATTTTATTCATGGGATGGCACATGTAAGATTGTTTCTCGAATACATTTACACAGGCTGCTTCAGTAGCATATATCCTAAAACTGGAACAATGCAGAGAAGATTAGCATGGCCCCTGTCCAAGAATGACATGAAAATTCACAAAGTACTCTATTTTTGTTTTTAATTGTACTTTAGGTTCTGGGGTACATGTGCAGATCATGCACGATTGTTGCATAGGTGCATACATGGCATGGTGGTTTGCTGCCTCCATTCCCTCATCACCTATATCTGGCATTTCTCCCCATATTATCCCTCCCCACCCACCGCTGTCCCTCCCCTAGCCCCCCCCTCAAAGA
>NW_016107361.1:990395-992440 GCF_001604975.1 Cebus imitator | reverse complement strand
ATATTCTTGTAAATCTGTTTTAGTTCTGTTTTTGTAGATTCTGGATATTAGCCCTTTGTCAGGTGGGTAGATTGCAAGCTTTTTTCCCATTCTGTTGGTTGTCGGTTCACTAATGATTGTTTCTTCCGCTGTACAGAACCTCTGGAGTTTAATTAGATCCCAGTTTAATTTGGCTTTTGTTGCCAATGCTTTTGGTGTTTTAGTCATGAAGTCCTTGCTTGTGCCTATGTCCTGAATGGTTTTGCCTAGGTTTTCTTCTAGAGTCTTTAAGGTATTAGGTCTTACGTTTAAGTCCTTAGTCAATCTGGAGTTAATTTTAGTGTGAGGTGTCAGGAAGGGGTCCAATTTCTGCTTTCTGCACATGGCTAGCCAACTTTCCCCACACCATTTATTAAACAGGGAATCCTTTCCCCATTGCTTGTTTTTGTCAGGTTTGTCAAAGATCAGATGGTTGTAGATGTGTGGCTTCCGACGCCTCTGTTCTGTTCCATTGGTCTATATGTCTGTTTTGGTATCAGTACCATGCTGTTTTGATTACTGTAGCCTTGGAGTATAGTTTGAAGTCCGGTAGCTGATGCCTCCATCTTTGTTCTTTTTGCTTAGGATTGTCTTGGCTATGCAGGCTCTCTTTTGGTTCCATATGAAGTTTAAGGTCATTTTTTCCAGTTCTGTGAAGGTCAATATTAGCCCGATGGAGATAGTGTTGAATCTATAAATTACTTTGGGCAGTATGGCCATTTTCACAATATTGATTCTTCCTAACCATGATCATGGAATGTTTTTCCATCTGTTTGTGTCCTCTCTTATTTCCTTGAGCAGTGTTTTGTAGTTCTCCTTGAAGAGGTCCTTTACATCCTTTGTTAGTTGTATTCCTAGGTATTTTATTCTCTTTGTAGCAGTTGTGAATGGGAGTTCACTCATGATTTGGCTGTTAGACTGTTATTGGTGTATAGGAATGCTTGTGAATTTTGCACATTGATTTTGTATCCTGAGACTTTGCTGAAGTTGCTCATCAGCTTAAGGAGATTTTGAGCTGAGGTGATGGGGTCTTCTAAATATACAATCATGTTGTCTGCAAATAGAGGCAATTTGACTTCCTACTCTATCTTTTTGACAAAAAAGAAAAAATATATTTATAATCTCAAGACTATGTATTTTAATTATTGTCCGTAAATACTTCATGTAATTTTTTAAAGGAAAATAGGCTAATTAAAATATAACTTACTCTCTTAGCTTAGATTTTTCATTTTCTAATACTACTTTGAGAGCCCACAATAGACAAAAAGGTAAAAGTTGAAAGAGAGAAAACCTTTTTGAAAACATTTAGCTAGCGAGGTTTCCTGAATGGACATTGGCTGACAGGAGATGGAACTGGGAATTTAAATGCTCACTCCCCTAGAAAAATCATTTAGGGTTTTGAGAGAGAGAGAAAGGATCCCTTTTTCTGACAGTGCCCTTAACATATTAATACTTAACAGTACTCCTGGGAATTAAGGAGCACAGATAGTGAGAGAACAGTTATTGGAGAATTGTTAGCATATGAGGATTACGAATTTTGGAGGATTTGTTGGGACTATAACTTTTATAAAGAAAAATACCAAAGTGTAGTTTTACTTACCATTAACTTTGGTAATTAGAGAATATACAAAATCTAGAATCCAACTGTCTGCATGAAGTCAGGTTCAGGAAAGGGCTTAGATGTATAAGACAACTCAAGAGTATTTAGTTATTACCTGAAATGAAGATCAGTTGTCAAGTTAATTATTGTCTACTAACTTATTAAATTATCACATTTATTTAATATGATTTATAAGACATTAGGAACCATTGACAACATTAGCAAATTTAAACTCTGCTTGTGTTTTATAACTATTTTTTAATTTGACAGATTTTCCATTTTTATTGGGAAGCCAAGTTAATGAACACTTTCATGTGGAAATATCTACTTATCAAAATATTAAACATTACTGAAAACATCAGATCTAAACCACATTATTGCAACACACTGTGTCATGTTCAGTGGTTGTTTTTTTTTTTTTTTTTTT
>NW_016107361.1:966460-990085 GCF_001604975.1 Cebus imitator | reverse complement strand
AAAAAAAAAAAGAAATAACATGTATACTATTTCATCTCTGTTGCAGCCCATAATTTGGGTATGCCTAAGGGAATACATTCTGCATATGAATGTTATCTGTATGTTGCAAAGGGAGAAGGGGTGAGAACAATCTAACTTACTAAACTAACAACATAATTTGGAGTTCTTGGAGAACAGAATGCTGTTCTGAGTCAGATATATGTCATACACAGTATTCTGTGGGCACACAGAAAATCTGTAGCATTTTCTTATTCCCTTCATGGCCCTTTGTAAGTCTGTTACCTATCATTTTATTTAATCATTTTTTTAGCTTTTATTACCTCTTGGGCATGGGTTTATAAGTTTCATTACCTTTTCCTTTTAAAAATCCTGTTGCATGCTTGGCAGTTATCACAGTCTTTGGAATTTTAATTAAAGGGTTAATAAATTTGTAAATGAGTCATCACTCATTCTCAGGAAGTGTTTCAACTTTGCTTTACTTTTTAATTTTTAGCAAGTCTGTGTTAACTTTGTCCACTCTATTTATGATTTTCTTTGTTACATACAGGCTTTTTCTTATCCCATATTCTTCATTTGATTAATGGAAAAGTTATCTCTATTTAGTCTGTATGTATATAGTAATCCTTACCTTAAGTTGAGGTATAAGCTTAAGAACGACGGACTTGTTTCTTGATATCTCTATGTTGTCCACATTAATATGCTAGTATTTAATAATTAGGAGCACTGCCTCTTCAGTGGAGAAGAGTCATAAGGAAACTGAAGTTAGCCTCACTCTAACTGGACCAATTATATATTTTAAGTGAAATAGGCCAATCAAATTAAAGCCATTAAATTTAAACACAAGCAGAGTTTAAATTTGCTAATGTTGTCAATTAAAACACTTATTGTGACTTTGGCACAATAAGTGTTTGAATTCCATATCACATCAGGGATCTAGATTGAGTCTGACACCTATAATCAAATTTAAACACTCCTTGGAGTGAAAAATAATTTTCTCATGTACCATGCCTGACATCTTACTTATTCATTTTCTTGATGAGTACTTATATATTTTTTTGCTTTTACCAATAAACATAAATATAAAATATAAATATTTTTATATTATTTGTGGTTTTAGTTTTCCTTACAAACAGATATGACCAGAAGGCAATTAGAATATGAAGCGAGGCAAATCAGAGTTGCAATGGAAGAGCAACTAGGCACTTGCCAGGATATGGAAAAACGAGCACAGGTAAGTTATTTGTTTCTAAGTGATAAAACAGCCAAGAGCTATTAGGAATTAAGTGAATTACAGCTTTGTTAATATTGATTTAATTTTATTATTAAAGATATTTATAAGACTGTCTTTACTTTGGCTCTATTTCAAAATAAGATTTATGGCTACTGAGCAACATAATCAATGTTCATATGATAATTGTGTCTTTACCATATTCATTTCCCCTGATACTGTTCTGTTCTGCTCTGCCTTGGAATTATAAGGGAGAGAAAGAGTTAGGTGGTGGTCTTCTAGTAGCTAATAACTGGCTGCAGTTCTCCTTTGAGATTCTTACTCCTTGTAATCTGAGACTCTGTAATGGCATTCAGAACATGTCCCTGCTCTTCAAATTGTGCCCTTAAAAAAAAAAAGTAAGCCCTCATTCAAGGATACTAGGAAGGAAACATAAAGAGAATTTTAGGAGAGATGAAGTAAGTTGTATTGAGAATATTCCCATATTTCTACCCTCAATGTCAAGAAAAAATATTAGCTAGTGTTGCTATTAAGTATTTTTATATATTATTGAATGTAGCTTTTTTATATTCAAACAAGTTTATGACTGACTAATGTTTTTAAGCCATGAAGAGTCTTTGCCAGTTGCTTTGGCTGTTTCAAAACTAGCATGAGTTGTTGTTGTCTTTTTTAACTTTTGGGATAAATTGGGAAGAAAACATCTAAAGATTTTCTTTAAGTAAATATTAATTGCAAATAAAAGGAGAAACCAACATTTACATGGTAGTGGCACAAATACTTTTTTATTCTGTAAAACATATTAAATAGTTTCAAAACGGCTACTGTAGGTTATTTTACAGTCTTTGAAGTATAATCTTTATTTTTTATGTGAAGCTTCTTAAATATAATGAGGTTTTTTTTTTTTTTTTTTAGAAAGAGTTTCATCCTGTTGCCCAGGCTGGAGTGCCTGTTGCCCAGGCATGATTTCACCTCACTGCAACTTCTGCCTCCCAGGCTCAAGCAATCCTCCTGCCTTTGCCACCTGAGTACCTGGGATTATAGGCATGCACCACCATGTCCAGCTAATTTTTGTATTTTTAGTAGAGACGGGGTTTCGCTGTGTTGGCCAGACTGGTCTTGAACTCCTGACCTCAAGTGATCCACCTGCCTCGGCCTCCTAAAGTGCTGGGATTTAAAGCAATCATGCCCACTTTATCATTTTCAGGCTGCTGATAAAGACATACTTGAGACTGGGCAATTTACAAAAGAAAGAGGTTTAAGGAACTTACAGTTCCATGAAGCTGGGAAGCCTCACAATCATGGTGGAAGGCAAGGAGGAACAAGTCATGTCTTAACATGGGTGGCAGCAGGCAAAAAGAGATTGGAAAGGGACACTCCCATTTTGAAAACCATCAGGTCTCATGAGACTTATTCACTATCAGGAGAATAGTGCAGGAAAGACAGACCCCTATGATTCAGTTGTCTCCCACTGACTCCCTCACACAATACATGGGAACTACCACATGAGATTTGGGTGGGAACACAGAGCCTAACCATATCATCCAGCCTAAACATAATATATATTCTGTCTGTTTTGGAGTATGGTGGTAGGCAAAGGTGCTGCTAAAACACCAGTACCATGCTGCATTTCATAGTCCATACATATTAGTTTCATAATAAAGCTGAGGACTTAACTATTGTGCGTGTGCATGTGCATGTATGTGTACGTGTTAGTTATAATACGTGTATATAATACATTGTTTTTTCTTACCTTCCCTCTTGTCCCCATCCAATTCAGAAAGATCCATGACTTAAATGTCAAAAATGAAACTTTCAGTCTTTCAGTAGAAAATATACATGTTTCTGATGTTACAGCAGGAAAGTATTGCTTAAGCAAGACTTAAAACACTAATGATAAAAGATCAATAATTTTACTGTATTAAAATTAAGAATTTATCTTCAGGTACCTTAAAGAAAGTGAAAAGATAAGTTACAGATTGGTAGAAGATATTTAGTATCATATAACTGACAAAGAATTAAAATCAAGACTATAATAAATAATTTATAAAAATAGATTCCATTTTACATGTAAATTTAAATTTGAGATTTTCATGGCATTATTTTAAAATGTTAGGTTTGTTTCAATAAAAACTGAAAAATATTACTTTGTTTTATATGAATTGCATGTTTAAAATGTGAATTTATGAGATACTGTGAACGGAATTAAGTTTTTCTGTATCTGTTAATGTGACCTTTTTTTTTTAAAGAGATCCTTAAAGAACAAGATGAGTGGTTGTTGTAAATATTCTTGTGCTATATAAATATAAGTAGGTGTACTCCAGGCAGCTTATAACCCTGAAGAGAGATTAACGTGAGTTCTTTCTTGGCTATTTTGTTCACATAAGTGCTGATATAGTCATTTTATTCTGAAATGCAATATTCTTCATTTTGGTAGTTAATATTCTAAGTAAATTTTATTCTGTATTTTGAGAAACATAAGCATTCATTTATTCTGGAAATAGTTATATGAAGGTTAGGGTTAAAAAAATATTGTGAAAAAGCTAAAAAGGCAAATAATGGAAATGTTGGTAGAATATATAAGAAAGTTAATATCCCTACTCTATAAGGATCACCTACAAATCAGTTGAAGATGGTCAACCATGCCAGGCATGGTGGCTCAATTCCAGTACTTTGAGAGGCTGAGGTAGAAGGATCACTTGAACCCAGTAGTTTGAGACCAACCTGAGCAACATAACAAGACCCTACCTCTACCAAAAAAAAAAAAAAAAAAAATTTAGCTGAGCATGGCGGTGCACATCCATAGCCCTAGCTACTTGGGAGGCTGACATGGGAGGATCTCTTCAGCCCAAGAGTTCAAGTCTACAGTGAGCTCTGATCTCACCACTGCACTGAGAGAGAGAGAGAGAGAAGAAAGGAAACAGATAACCAAATAGAGAGAAGAAAGAAAACAGATAACCAAATAGAGAAAAAGAAAGAAAATAGATAACCAGAGTGAGAGAGAGAGAGAGAGAAAAGAAAGAAAACAGATAACCAAATAGAAAAAGAGAGAGAGGGAGGGAGGGAGGAAGGAGGAGGGAGGGAGGAAGGGAAGGAAGGAAGATAACCAAATAGCAAAATAGTCAGAAGATATGAATAGTTCCATTACAAAATTAAGTTCAAGTGTCTAATAAGCAGTTGTGATAAGATGCTTAAATATCACTAGACATCAGGGAAATGTAACATAAAATAAGGTACTATATTTTTTGCCTATCAGGCTGCCTGAAACTTTAGAATTTGATGGCATGTAGTATTAGTGAGGGTGTGGAAGTAAGAAACATCGTTGACACTGTTGTTTTAAATCTTTTTTTTTTTTTTTTTTTGTTTTTTTTGAGATAGTCTAGCTGTGTCACACAGGATGGAGTGCGGTGGTGTGATTTCACCTTACTGCAACCTCCACCCTCCTGGCTTCAAGCGATTCTTATCCTCTTAGACTCCTGAGTAGGTGCTGGGATTATAGGGTGTGAGCCACCAGGCCCAGCCAACATTGTCTACCCTGTTGTTTTCAAGAATAAATTGATACATTTTTGGAGGACAGTTTGATATTATTTGCCAATATTAAAATGCCTATGCTCTATGACTTTGTGATTCTATAGGACTTATAGGAATATGTTCTACAGAAATATTTACTTTAGGGGAGAAGTATATAGATACATATTTTAAATTATTAAATGAGTAGTATGCAACCTATTATAAAAAGTTACTGAGTATAGTGGGAATATGGTAGCCAAAGCACTCCTTTCCCTCCTAACTCCCTGCTTGGGTGATTCAACAAGTGAAACAAGAATGGCCCTGGAAGGGGAGCGAGATCTCAGGAGGATCTGAGGCTATCAGAAAAAATATGGAATCTCATTTGCAAGGGGAAGGAATAAATAAGAATTCTAAATAAAATAAGAATAGAATGAAAGTTTTTAAACATAAGTATTACCAGAAACCAGAAGGAATCCTTATATTAAGAAAATAGTGACTGGGTAAAATAGCTTGGGGTTGTAATCCCAGCACTTTGAGAGGCCGTGGCAAGAGGATTGCTTGAGGCCAGAAGTTTGAGACCAGACTGGGCAGTGTGGCAACCTTGTCTCTGCTGAACATTTTTTAAAAGTTAGCAGTTGTGTTGGCACTGTAATCCCACCTGCCTTAGGGAATGTTGAGGTGGTAGGATTGCTTGAGCTTAGGAATTAGAGCTATGATCATGCCACTGTATTCCAACCTGGGTGACAGAGCAAGACCCTGTCTTTAGAAAAAAAAAAAAGAAAAAGAATGAGACAATTATCATTGCTATCATTAATATGTTTGAAGAGCTTGCTGTCATCCTTATTATTTAACTTTGTTTGAGAGACTTGACTAATGCAAATAGAAAAACAAAATAATGAATCCTACACTATTTTTGAACTAGAAAGGAAGAAATTAAATAATTATTTGTAAGTGATGTGATTGTCACCTAGAAAAGCTATACAAAATGAAACAGAAAATATTAAAACTAGTAAGAGAATTTAGTAAGGTATCTGGAGTTAAGATACATACAAAAATCAGCAATGACTACTAGTTAAAACTGGAAATGGGGATAGAGGACCTGTTCACAATAAGAGGAAACTAACTAGAAAAAGCCTGCATAAAGAAAAATACAAAACTGTTGAAGGACACTAAATTTTTTGGAACCTGGAAAAATGATTCTAAAGTTTATAATGCAAGAATTTCTAAAACATTTATTAAAGAATGCATAATTGAAAATTTACCTTAGCATTTGTTAAAATTTATGTAAAGATGTTGGAATAATCACAGTATGATAATAGAGGAATAAATTTAGGTAAATGATACAGATAGAGACTACAAAGAGGTACAAGAATATTTAAAATCTTTATATGACAGAAGTTACATTAAAAACTTTGTAGAAAATAGTAAATTACTCAGTAAATTATATAGGTACAACTAATGACCTATTTGAAAGATGAGAAATTAAATTAAACCCTTCCTTCACATCTTAAGAAAAGTTACAGGTTGATTAAATATTCAAATGTGAAAAATCTAAAATTAATAGAAGAAAATACAAGCAAGAGATCTTCTTAAATATGAATGGAAAATCAAAAGCAGTGAAGGGGAAGGAATGTTGGGATTTTTATCTCATAACATTTTAAGTCATTCATTGCCCTAAAGATATGATAAGAGAAAAATATTTACAGTACATAAAGGGGAAAATGTTAATATCCCTAAACTATAGGATTACTATACATTGATAAGAAAAAGACAGCCCTATGTTTTTGTTTTGTTCAGAGAGGGGGGTTTTGCTAGTTGCCCAGGCTGGAGTGCAGTGACCATTCACAGGAGCAACCATAATACACTGCAGCCTCAAATGACTCTAGCAATCCTCCTTCCTCAGCTTCCTACATAGTTGGGACTTTAGGCGTGTACCATTACACCTGCCTAATCCAAGTTTTTTAATGGACAGAGGATGTAATAAGGCAATTTGTTAGAAAGATGCAAATGACCAGTAAAACACATGCAAATGACTAGTAAATAATTGAGGAAAACTCAAAATCCTCTCTTGCCTACATCTGTCAGACTATAAGTCTCCAGCTACCTCTTAACTGCATGGATATTGATTTGGTTCACCTGGTGTGGTGTTCAGTGAGTATTTGGTTACCTGGTGTGGTGGTACTTACTCTTCCATAGACATGTAAGCAAAGGTTAGAAAACTCCACATCAATTTGTTAATAGAGCTTAGTACTGAGATGTGGGAATTGGTGGGGTGAAGGTGTAGGTACACCTCTGTATTGCCATAATTTTTTACAGTTCTATAGATGATACTGTTTAATGTAGTTTATCTCCTCCCTAGTTGATGGACACTTAAGTTGATTATAATTTTTCAGTTAAAAACAGCTCTGATAAACATACTTATTCAAGTCTTGTAAACAAACGTGCAAGAGTTTCTCTAGGTGAGGAATCAGCAATCTTTTTCTTAGAGGTCCACGTAGAAAATATTTAGGTTTCGTGGACCATATAGTCTCTTTTGCAACTACTCAATCCTGCCTTTTTCTTTTCTTTTCTTTTTTTTTTTTTTTTTTTTTTTTTTTTTTTTTTTTTTTTTTTTTTTTGAGCTAGAGTCTCACTCTGTTGCCCAGGCTGGAGTGCATTGGCAAAATTTCGGCTCACTGCAACCTCCACCTGTAAGATTCAGGGTATTCTTGTGCCTCAGCCTCCCAAGTAGCTAGAATTACAGGCATGCACCACCATGCCTGGCTAATTTTTGTATTCTTAGTAGAGACAGGGTTTCACCATTTTGCCCAGTCTGGCCTCAAACTCCTGACCTCAGGTGATCTGCCCACCTAGGCTTCCCAAAGTGCTGGGATCACAGGCGTGAGCCACCACTCCCTGCCTTTTAACAGGAAAACCACCATAGACAATATATGAACAAATGGGTATGGCTGTGTTTCATTAAAACGTAATTTACAAAAACAGATGGCTAGTAGGCCCTAGTTTGCTGACCTTTGCCTTAGGATATATATCTTAAAAGCTTATGAGTGTTTTGAATTAGTTTTTGCCAAATTGCTCTTAAAATGCTTTTTCGTTTACATTCCTCCTAGTAGTATGTGAGAATTCTTGTTTCTGTATGTCTTCTCCATCACTTGTGAGTCAGAATTTATAATTAACAATCAGTGGGCAGTGAAACATTTTGTTGTCTTAACCTTGAATATATTTATTAGATTTTGGGGTTTTCCTTCTAAGTTACTTCTTTATATCCCTTGATCATTCCCTATTTTAATCTCTTGTTTTTATGTATTCAAGAGATATTTTAGTATCCTCTTGATACCAATCCTTTGTAGATAATATACACCTCAATTCCTTCCTGCCAAATCTGTTATCTATATTAGCTTCATGATAACAAAAATAAGCTTTTATGATAAAGCTAAATTAATTATATTGCCAGATTTATGCTGTCTGTGACCTATTTATACACCCTTTTCCTGTACTGAAGTCATTTAGCTCCTTAATTCATCGTCAGTTTGCTATTATGTATGTTGTGGAGGCAGGGCTCTATGTATATTATGTACATATGTGTGTATGTGTATTACATATTAATATATATTTACACATGAATTTATACACGTGTATAAATTCATACACGTGTATAAATTCATGTGTATACATATATATTAAATATATATACATATTTTATATATATATAATAATTATATACGTTTATAGTCACACATACACATGTATACATACATTTATGTTGTTGACTGAATTTCTCAATATCATTTATCGGATTCAGCACTAGTTCCTCATCGACGAGTGGTCATCTATATCATATACCAAGTTTATATATGCCGGATGTTTCTGATACCACATTTTTTGTTTGCTGCAGTTTTATAAATCTTGATACCCAGTTAGGTGATTCCTTCTTTGTTTAAAAATGTAATATTCTGCCTCATTACTCTGCCATTTAAACTTTAGTGTCAGCTTCTAATTGAAATAAAAGCTTCATGGGCTTTTGATTACAGTTACATTCAATTTATAGATTAAGGAGAAGTCACATCTTCATAATATTTAGCCTTCTTGGTTGAAAGGATGGACCCTGGAACCAGACCTCCTATATTGGGATCCCAGACCAACCTGCCACTTAGCTACACTGTGATCGTGGGTAGACTCTCTGCCTCAGTTTTCTTGTCATTACAATACAGATAGTGATAAACTGTAAAATGTGAGGATTAAATGAGTTTATATATGTAAAAACACTCAGAACCCGGCACATAGTAAACAAATTATTAGGTATTGTTATTAACTTTATATCTATCTATTCATTTAGGCTTTATTTTATATCCTTAAATAAGGTTTTGTCAGATTCTCCACAGGGATCTTACACATCATTAAAAAAAAATTATTCCTAGATATGTTACAGTTTTTGTTGCTATTATAAATGGGAATTTCTTTAATTATATTACTAAATTACATTTAAGTAAAAAGTATCCAGCTGTCTTCCTGAAATCTTTTATTATGTCATCTCCAGTTTAAGATTCTATACACTGTGATATTGTTTGCAAGTAATGACAATTTGTTATACTTTCCAGTCCTTACAGCTTTTTCTCTTTTGTTGTATAAGAACTCTAATATATCTTTGAAGGGAAACAGTGATGGTGGTCTTCTTTTTCTTGTCTTGACTTTAGAGGGAATTCTTCTAAAATTTCACAGTTAAGTCTGTTGTTTTCTCAGGCTTTTTGATAGGTACCCTTTATCAAGTCAAGGGATTTACTTTCTATTCTAATTTGCGGAGAGTTATCCTGAATTTGTATTACTATTGCAGTTTTTTTAAATCACTTTTTTCTAAAGTCAGTCAGGTTCATACTCCTGAAGTTATTAAACATAATTTCATAAATATTCTTGTCATATAGAAAAAGGACAAAAACGCTTAGTGGTTAAGCATCCCTAATCCAAAATGTGAAATGCTGCAGTGAGCATTTCCTTTGCACCTTTTGGGTGCTCCAGAAGTTTCCTGTTTTTGAGCATGTTGGGTTTTGGATTTTTATATTAGGGATAGAGATTAGGAATACTCAAGATGACCTGGCTTCTTCTATTTTCATATTAGAAACAGAAGCACAAGAAATGTCATGTCTGAAACCATCCACCTCAGTGGACATCAAGATGTAGACATTACTTCAGTCTTTAGTGAGATACTGGCAACACGGAAATGTAATGTAAAATGGCGAGGAGTGGGAGATGCAATTTCCTATTTTCATCCTCTAAATACTACATTCTTTAATTTAGGACTTTATTGATGGAGGGGAGCTAATTACATAGAAACTGATTATATAGAAGGGAGGAAACAATCAAATTTAGAAATCTAGTAATTGTGTGTAGTTTGGCTGTTTCTCTAAAGCTAGGAAGTATTTACCACCTCGTTGTAGAAATGATCACTCCTTTTTGCAGTATCTTTAGAAAACTACCAAAAGTACAGGTATTTCCTCTTCAGACAGTTTTCATGAATTGGACATGGTAAGATTTGCTAATTAAAGAATTTTTTTTTTTTTTTTTCTGTTTTTTGAGACGGTCTGACTGTATCTCCCAGGCTGGAGTGCAGTGGTGAGATCTCAGCTCACTACAACCTCTGAGCCTCCTAAGCTCAAACCATCCTCCCACCTCAGCTTCCCAAGTAGCTGGGACTACAGGTGCATGCCATTACACTCAACTAATTTTTGTATTTTTTATAGAGATGGGGTTTTACCAGGTTCCCTAGGCTGGTCTCAAACTCCTGAGCTCAAGCAGTCTGCCCACCTTTGCCTCCCAAAGTGCTGGGATTACAGGCCTGAGCCGCTGTGCCTGGCCTGAGAATATTGTTTACCTTAAGTTTACTACTTTCAGAATCATGATAGAGAATCAGCATACAGTAGTTATATTGTTAGAAAGAAAAAAGGGAGAAAATTAAGATAGATTAATTTGGGACAGTGAGTACAACTTCTTTGAGTTTTTCTGTACTTTATCATAAGACTGAATAATAGCAATAAGCATTTTTACTATGGTAGTAATAAAAGCATGAAGACATTGTATTTAAGTAAAACTAGATGTGATCAAAGAGTAACTTTTATATGAACTTTTTTAACTATATATTTAAAGCTAATTGCTATAGTACTTTTATTATTTATCTGTTAGGGATGATATTTGTTTAGAAATCTTCTATTGATGGGAGAACATAACTGAAAAATGTTTGGAAACTATTCCATCTAGTTTCTAACACCGCTCCCCCACTTACTGAAACAGTGTACTTTTATAATACCACTTTTGATTTCTTAATAATAAGATGTTAATAACTATAGAATTATTACAGAAAATGGTACAGTGTTGTCAGTACTTGTTTTTAAAACCTATGTATTTGATCTCTCATAACTAGCTTTATGAGAGATTTGCAAGGTCTTTATTAATAAGTGACTTGTTTTTTCTATTTCTACTAGTATTCATAAAAGTTAAAATGAAGTCTAGCTTTAAAACATACACACACACACACACACACACACACACACCCATTTTCCCCACATCATTTCCATTCCATATGGTTCAATCTGTAGTTATTGCTTTGTGGCCACTTGATGGACTCTGTATATTGGAAAAGCAAAAGCCCTATCCTCTTCGTGATCCTAGTTTAGAAGATAAAAATAATGTTTAGACACAGTTAGGTACTTGGAAAGGCTGAAAAATACTACTAACTTATGACAGAAGAAACTTTGGGGAGAGTTGGGCCTACTGTTTAAACCAGGAGTCCCCATCCCCTGGGCCATGAGCGAGCATTACCACCTGAGCCCTGCCTCTTGTCAACATCAGTGGCTGCATTAGACGCTCATAGGAGAATGAACTCTCTTGTGAACTGTACGTGTGAGGGATCTAGGTTCCTTATGATAATCTATCTAATGCCTGAGGACCTGAGGTGGAGCAGTTTTATCCTGAGACCATCCCCTGCCCCAGTCAGTAGAGAAATTTCTTCCACGAAACCAGTCCCTGGTGCCAAAAAGGTTGGGGACCCTGACACTTAACAAAACAAATCAGATGTTCTTTCCCTTTACAGATATACTATGTTTATATAAATTTATTATATTGTATTAATGTCTGGATTCATATAAAAGATTAAATGCAGTAAAATTTTCTCTATTGAAATATTTTTTGAGAATAAATTTTCACAATATGTATTCTGTCAATTTTCATAATTCATGCAACATAAAATAAATATGATATGTGACTTATATTTCCCCAGTTTTACTAAACAGGTATAGAAATCTGTAGAATAAAGTCAGAAGTATTTTTAAAAATTGAACTAACCCCAGTTTGTTATTAAAGAGTGAATATATTTATATGTCTAGCTGTTTAAATAAGAATGGTTTGGCATAACCCTGAGCTGTTAAGTGGTAGCCATAGTACGATTATTTATATTAATGTTATTAATAAAAAACATAACTAATTAGGTTTCTTGTTTTATTTTAGCGAAGAATAGCCAGAATTCAGCAAATCGAGAAAGACATACTTCGTATAAGACAGCTTTTACAGTCCCAAGCAACAGAAGCAGAGGTTAGTAAATTGCGTTTCTTGTTTGTGGGTATAAAAATACGTAGTTATTCTAAGAAAAGAAAATATGTATAATTTAATACAGCACCATTAAAATATAGGTGTTCTTTCAGAGAATTTAAATACCATAACTTTTTTCATGAAATTAAATTAACAAAAGTTTTGACTATTTTGATTTTATCTAAGTTTTAGGCAGTTAAAATTTATAGAGCCGTAAATATAGATACGTTCCTTTAGCTGTCAGTTTACATATAATCAGATAATTAATTTGGCTATTATCAATCAGTAAGTAAAACTTTTTTGTAGATAATCCATAGTAAGAATTGTTCATAGACATTTACCTATTCTAACTCCACAAACCCCATTAAAATGATAGTAAAAGGATACAATGACAGGGGCATAATGACCAGGGAAGGTGACCACAGTAAAATTTGGGGAGCTGGAAAACAGGTAAACAAGTGATAACCTTCTAGCATATCAGAGAGGGTTGACCCATGAGGCAGCAATAGGAATGAAAAGTCATGAAACAACTAGATACCTCTGGATGTGAAAATAAAAAAGGGTTGAAAGCAGGAGGATATTTGAAAATTTGTTAAGAAGCAGATGGAGTTTCCACAACCTCCCTACAACTCTGTACAGCTAGGTGACTGCTCCTTTCTAATCCCAACAAAAGATGAGAGCTTTTTCTTTTGGAGAGGTGGAGAGAGTAAACAAAGGGTCTTTGGTTAGAGGGTAAGCCTTGTTTAATTGAAGGTGAAGGTATCATGCAAAAACCTGAATTACATGAAAATTTGCCTACTGAATGCTGAAATCCCCACTAGCATCCAGGCTTATGATCTCCAGGCAAGTTCCTGAAAAGAACTTCTATAAGAAATGTGACTAACCCTGATTCTGCTGAGAGAGCATTAAAAAGGGGGAAAAATGAGAAGAAATGTGACTAACCCAAGAAAATAAACTTAAAGAGACTTAAATGGAAAAATTCACCAACAAAACAACCCTATATAATTATATAGTTATAACTATATAACTATAGTTACTCTGCAGAGTAACTATAGTTGACAAAATCCATTCTTCAGGCATAGAGCTTCATTCAGCTTTTTCATAGATAGCCCACTGTTAAATTTGAGTGGACACTAACAACTACCAGACATTACAGGTCATTCTAGGAGGGTTCAATACCCAAATTAAAGGAGTTTCAAAAAGAAAATAGAGAAACTAGACAGGAAGTAGGAGAAATAAGTCAAAATTTCCCTGAAATTTTAACAAGGGTCTTAGTTTTCCAAAATAAATTGGTATCTCCAGTATCTAACATCATGTATGAGAATAATCTCACACTAAGGCACATCATGAGGAAATTTCAGATCACTGTGGATAAAGAGAATAGTCTAAAAACCTGGAGAAAGAAGAGAAAACATGTTTTACATAAAGGAACAGGAATACAAATACCTTTATATTTCTAAATAACAACGCTGGCAACTGGGAAGTAGGGTAGCAATTTCTTAAAACTTTTTTTAAAAAGAGACTTACATGGAACTAAGTCTCTTTTAAAAAATGTAGATGATCTAGCTGGGTTATTTTGTTAGTGAATCCTTCCATTTAAGTAAGTCTTTTTAAAACGTCTCCGTCACCCAGGCTGGAGTGCAGTGGCACAATCTTGGCTCACTGCAACCTCTGCCTCCTGGGTTCGAGTGGTCCTCCCAACTCAACCTCCCAAGTAGTTCATGTGCCACCATGCCTGGCTAATTTTTGCATTTTTTGTAGAGACAAGGTTTCGCCATGTTGGTCAGGCTGGAATCGAACTCCTGAGCTCAAGCAATCTGCCTGCCTTAGCCTCCCAAAATGCTGGGAGTACAGGCGTGAGCCACCGTGCCTGACCCCTCTTAAAACTTTTGAAAGAAAATATGTGCAGTTAAAAAAAAAAAAAAAAAAAAAAAAAAAGGGGGAGGGGGCGAAAAAAAAAAAAAAAAAAAAAAAAAAAAAAAAAAAATTTGGGGGAGAGGGTCAGTAAAAAAAAAAAAAAGAAAGAAAGAAAATATTTGCAGCTATGTTTCGACACCAGTTCCTTGACACTACTGGGTATCCTACAGTTGGGTTCAATTTTGATCCTAACTACCCATTGTTAGAGTCAACTCCACAAGTAAAGGACAAAGTTGATCCCAAGACTGTCTACTTCAGACACCAGCCACAAGTTTTGGGTGTCCCCAAGCCACCAGGACTGCTGCCAAGCTGTCTATAAATGCCACCCCATGTGAGTGTGCTGTATGTAGTACAATTCTATTCTGACACTAGCTACCCAGAGTTAGCACAGCCCCAACAGGTTAAGAGCGGAGTACTTCACAAGACTGCTGTCACCTCAGATGCCAGCCACTAATGTTGGGTGTCTCCAAGCCACTCAAACTTATGCCCAGTAGGTTACAAATTCCAGGCTTCCCACAACCCCTTCACATTCAATAATTCATTAAAAGGACTCACAACTCACTGAAAGTGCTATACTTAGGATTAACAGTTGTATTATAGGAATACAGATCAAGAATGGCCAAATGAAGAGACACAAGGGGCAAGGTCTAGGGAAATGGGTAAGGATGGGGAGGAGGGTGCAGAGATTTCATGCTTTCTCCTAGTGGAATCTGGCATGTCACCCTTCCAGCACTTCAATGTATTCACAAACCAGAAAGCTGCACTGAGTTTTGACATCCATAATTTTTACTGGAATTTTATTCTGTAGGCATGATTAATTAATTAATTGGCCACATGAGAATTAAACTCAATGTCCAGCCACCTGTCCTTCCGGGAGGTCAGTATGGCCCAAAGTGCTAACCCTGTAACATGCTGACAGCCATCCATCCTAATACTATCTGGTGGCCTGCCGTGAGTTGCCTCATTAGCATAACACACCCCCCATCACTCAAAAAATTCCAAAGGTATTTGAAGCTCTCTGCCAGGTACAAATGAACAAAGACTAGATGTATTTTTATTATACCATTCTAGCCTTTAGTCAAAGTGTTAAATTTGAGAGTGGAATAAAGACACTTTCAGAAAGGCGAAGTCAAAAATATGTTTTTCTCATGCACCCTTTTCTGGAACCTATTAAAGGATATACTCAAGTGAAATGAAAGTGTAAAGCAAGAAAAATGAATTCTGGGGACTCAAGACCGAGGGCATATAATACAAGAGAAAGAGATGAGCAAAACCCCAGAGTAAAGATGAAGGGCCATCCTGAGGTAAATGGTAAAGAAAGCAGTCAGTCCATATTGGAACTATTGAGAGCATTCCAGGAGAGATGAAGTCCAAGAAGATGGAATCAGTGGAATACCTGCTGTTTCTGATGTATTGAAAGGAAAGGAAATTTACACAGTAGGGGAGAAACTGAGGATAAGTCATATGTACCCAGATAATCAAATAAACAGGACAGTAAAGATAACCTTTAATTCCATGGACAAGAATTTATAAAGGAAAATAATCATAGTATACCACTTGCCAGCTATAATTAGAATTTAATAGTCAAAGTAATATAAATAGTAAAAAAAATTTATATAACAATTAAGTGGAACTGAAAGCATTAAACTGAAAAATGCAGAGCTAGCCATTGAAGCAGGTTATTTGGAGATATGGGGGTAAGTATCCCCCCTTCCCCAAAAAATCAGCTGAAAGAGATTACAAAGAAACAGTTCTTTTAAAAACGATTTTCATCTATATCTGGCTTTTTTAATATCTGAGGAACTTTGGATTTAGTACATCTGAATTTGAAATATCTATTTGCTAAGTAGACAGTTTAGATACAGTGTGATAGTCATAATCCTAAAAACAGTTTAACATGACTATCTTAAGCCAATATAAGTCAAATATTTGCAATTTAAAGAATGTGTTCATTTTTGCAGTGGACCCTTTTTTCCTGGCCCTTTGTAAGGACCAGAAAAAAAGCAGTATTTTTTTGTTCCTTTTTAGTTCTGTTGGTATTAATGTATTTAGCATTCTACTTGTTACGACCCTTTTGGCTTTCTACTGTAGTTTTTATGTGTCTTTTTTCCTTAAGCAAATTCATTATGGTCTATTTTTAAATGATTTCTAAATAGGCAGTGTTTTGTTTTTAATTGAATAGCTTTAGTTACAATTAGTTCTTCCCCCTCCATCTTTCCTATATTCTGATTATTACTGTTTTGTGGCATCTAACAGGTTTTGATATTTCTAAATCAATAGTCACATTTTTTCTAGTTGATTGAATCTTTTATTTGTATAATATAAAATAGCCCTCTATTTTATTTTATTGAATGCTGTTAACCTTGAATTTCATTTTGTTTGCTATTAATGTTGCTACACTGGCTTTCTTTTTCTTGGCATTTACTCAATATATTATTTTCTCTGCCTTTACTTCCAAATTTTACCCACCAAGTGCCACTGTCTCACACTTACATGAATACATTAGCTCCTAACTGGTCTTTCCTGTGTTTCCTCCCTACTTAGACCATTTAAAATTTGTCTTAAAAATAAATAAATTTACATGCAACTTTTTCCATTAATATATTAGTAGTATGTGGGGCAATCATGCAGTGGCCTCACTATAACTTACGAGTAGAAAAGGCAAGAATGCCATCTAAGAATTACAGAAAAAGCAGCAAAATCAGAATTTTTTTTTTTTTTTACCATATTCTTTTTGTCCTACTTTCTTCCTTGTTTTTGGTACTTCAGCCATACCATGATTCTTTGATGTGCTAAAACAAGCCATGCTCCATCCTACCTTGGGTCCTCTGCATATGATCTGTTTTACCCAGAACACTCATCTTCCACCCCTGTCATTTGCTTAGTTTACTCCCATTTATTCTTCAAGTCTTCACTCAGACAGCACTTCCTTAAGAGAGCTCTTCCCCAAACCTCCAGACTATATCATATCCCTCTGTTATATATACTTATAGCACCTTGTATCCTTCATTCATAGCATTTGTCAGTTTTACCTTTGTTATTTCTGTCATTATTTGACAGTGTCCTTGACTAAACTGCAAAGTCCAAGACAGCATAGAACGATGTCTACCTTTGCTAGCACTATATTCCCCAGCATCTAATGCAAGTAACTAACATAGTAGATGGTCAGTAATTTTCTTTAAATATATTGATATTTTTCACTTATGTTAGTGTCAAATCTTTGTGGTCTTAAATTCATTTTGTCTCTAGGTTGACTTTATATATTTTCTTATGGATTTCACTGAATTTTATAGCGTGATTTTCACATGGTACTATTTATTATTCTATTTCTGAATTACTGAGTGCTACCTCACTTTTGCCAGCATATAGCTAATACTAGTTTATTGATGGAAATGTGTATAAATTAATTTTGAAGTCACATTTTTAAAATTATCTAGGAAAGCTTGATGTTTAAAGAAATTCCATTAGGAATCATTTTGTAATTTAATTACCTACTGTTAGGTCAGATTTTTAATGAGAAATTCTTTTATTTCTTTAATTTTATGTTGGTATTTTTATAAAGTGACTGCATTGTACTAGAGATGATCTATCTTGAAATGACTGCTTCTACTGGATATAATCTGTCATTTTAATTTCCTGTTAACAGATGGTGGTTGCATTAGAAAAGGCTTTGGGTTTTATTCATATCAGAATCTAAGAGCCTATCATTTTATTTCACCTAACTTTTATTAGAAGATATATATATATAAATATTCTGTGTGTAAATATACCTAAGTAGAAGATATTTGTACGCTTAGATAATAGTTTAACTGTTTTATTTGCAGCCCCATTAAATGCCAGAATCATGTGACCTTACAGAAAAGATAGTTATTTGTTCTACTTGGGTTATATTCCTAATAGTAATGTGAGCACAGCTGGTAGAGGATAACATTCCTGTGAGTCTCAGAAAATCCTTTGTCTTGTGCATCTCTGATGCTCAAGGGACACACTTCACTTTCCTCTTACTGAGATAGTCGACCGCTAACCATACTGGAGGTTATGAAGTGTAACACGCAGTTCCATGCCTTAATTAGTCTGTATAATTGATGCATTTAGTGCTTTAAAACAAAAAAAGAAAAAAAAGCTGTGGGCTTAAGAAAGCATACATCATTTTTGTATGTAATGATGTTAACTCCATTTTAACAGAGGTCATCTCAGAACAAGCATGAAACTGGCTCACATGAAGCTGAGCGGCAGAATGAAGGTCAAGGAGTGGCAGAAATCAACATGGCAACTTCCGGTAATGGTCAGGTAAATAAATTATTTTACCGTATTTTTAAAAATTATTTAAATATTCAGAAAAGTGTGAAGTGGGATGGTTCTCAGAGTGATCTGTAAATCTTACCTATTCTCTTAGTCCTGAATGAATATTTCCAGAAGCATTCAGTACCAGTGTGCTGTCATTTCTCGTTATTATATCAACAATAATGCTGTAAAGATTTCTAGATCTATTTCTATAGCTATAGATTGTGTGTTTATGTTTTAGTCTGAAATGATTAATGTATTTTGTTTTTAAATGACTCTAAGCTGTATTTTGATTATATATATGATTTGACCTAGTTATTTTTGCTTCCCTTGAATAGGTTTGCTCTTTCACTAAGACATTCAGTACAAAGACATTTTTATGGTTTTTTTCTTAATTATCATAAAAGCTTTGTTCTCTTCTGTTGTACTTAAGGTTACATAAATATAGAAATCCAAATCTTACTGAAAAAGATAATTGGTAATTGTCTTTAAATGAACAACTTTTTATAAACAGAATTTCACTAAGTTGTTCTTAAAGGCAATTTTTCTACTGTTGATACAGAAAATTTTCTTAGTCTCTCTAGGTTACTTTTGATAGTATTGTTTTTAAAAAGAATGTGCTTCTATTAGTTCATTAAAATGTAAAGCTTAAAATGTCTTATACTTAAGTATGTTAATTTGTTTTACTGAGTTACACATACTTTATTCAGTTTTACTAGTTAGCATTATACTGGAAAATAAGTGGTGAATTAAGACAAAGGCAATTACATTTAAACAGCACATTTGAGTTATTTCTCTGTCTTTTGTTTAGGGAATTAGTTGGAACGTTTATATATTCCTACAGATATGTAGAAGGAAGAAAAATTCAATCTTATATGACAGAAAAAAATATTTACTTAGGAATAAGTAAATATTTTTTACTTATTCCTTAGTGCTAAGTACTTTGGTTCATCTTCCAATTATTATGTACTTTGGAAACCTTACCTGTCCAGTAAGCTGGCTATGATAATTGGATCCGTATTACACTTACTACATCAAAATAAATTCTAAGTAGATTAGATTTAATGTCAAGATGAAAACTATTAAAAATGTAAAAAGAAGAAGATGTGGGTAGCATTTTTATAATCATGTTGTAGGTGGGAGACCCATAAAGAAAGGATTAATAGATTTTACATTACAGCATGAGACTTCAGTATGTCAGAAAATCATAGCGAGATTCCAAAACAAACAACCAAGATCACATTATTTGCAAACATTTGTAATGTCTAAAAAGTTAAAATTAAAGATGCAAAAAATGGTATTTTTAAACCAACTATTTAAAGACTGTCTTAAAATGGTTCCAAGCCATCGTGGAAGTAAAAAAATAAAATTTAATTTAAAAAATAAAATTAAAATGGGCAAAGGACATGAACAGGAAATAAAAGAAGAAATTAAAATGACTCATAAACATATGGAAAGATGATCAACTTTACTAATAATGATATATAAATACACATTAAAACTAAAGTGAGATTTCGTGTGTGGCCATTGGGTTGGCAAAGATCAGTAACACTCAGTATTGGTAATGGTGAGCCAACAGGCATTCTGATATATTGCTTTTAATTGTATGACATGAAACAACCTTTCTGGAGAGGAATTTTGTCAAATGCATCTAACATTACATATAATGTGCCTGTTGTAAAGCTCGTCATTGCAACGTCTAAGATTTTATGCTAATGAGATAATCAGTCAAGAGTGATCAGACATGTTTGAAGAGATTTATTATAATATTAACAATAGCAAAAACTTAGGAATAACCTAAATGGACATTTGTCATAAATTGGTTAAATTACTAGTCAGCTGTAGATTAGTTGTTAAGTGGCTCTGGAGTCAACAAACCTGGGAAATCACACTCCCTTACTAACGACCTTAGTAACAAAAACTCTCTGAACTTGAGTGTTTCCTCTTTGGTAACATAAGATGATGATAAAACCTCTACTTCATAGAACAGTTGGGAGAGTTAAATGCAAGATACATTTAACACTGTCCCTGGCATATAGTCAGTGTTTAGTAAAAGGTAACAAATGCTTTTGTTAACAACTATTTATAATTGTCTTTAAATTAACAAATATGTATTATATGTCAGACACTGTGTTGGACTCTGGAATTGAGAATTGAAGACAGACAGTGTCTGGCCTCATGGAACCTATATGGTACATCCATGCAAATATTAAAAATGATAAATCACATCTCTATGTAAAGATTTAACTTTTAGCCTTCAGCCTTGCCTTTTCGAGTATATTCTTCATATTATAATCAGTTATTTTTCTAAAACACAAATTTGATTATATCACTTATTTGTTTAAACCTTTCAGTGGCTACTCACTTCCCATATCCTAGAATCCAGATTCTTCACGTTGCTTATTCTTCCAAGAGTATCTCACAATATTTGCCCTTATCTCTCACCACTCCCTCAGCTTCAGCTTCTTTAGTTCCTTGAGTATGTCCAGGCCTTCCACAGGAGATTCTTTTTGTCTAGAACTCTCTTCTGCTTCAGTTCATTGTATATGTTTTACTCATCATTCCTCTCAGTTTAAATATCACTACTTCCTAGACATTTTCTTTCTCTCCACCTACCTGGAATAAAGTACTCTTTGATACTCTTTATTCCTGCTCTCAGAGTAGCACAATTTGCCATTGGTTTAATTGTCTTCCTTCCTTTTTAAAGTCCTTTAAGCCACACTTGTTCCCCACTGTATGCCAAACAACTAGTATGTACCTGGCAGAGAGTGAGCATTTATGTTGAATATTAATAAATATTATTGAGTTAGGTAATTATAACTTTTTTTTTGAGACATAGTCTCACTCTGTTGCCAGACTGGAGTGCAGTGGTGTGATTTCAGCTCACTGCAATCTCTGCCTCCTGGGTTCAAGCAATTCTCCTACCTTAGCCTCCTGAGTAGCTGGGACTACAGACTTGTGCCACCATGCCCAACTAATTTTTGTATTTTTATTTGATACGGGGTTTCACCATATTGGCCAGGATGATCTCCATCTCTTCACCTTGTGATCCGCCCATGTCAGCCTTCCAAAGTACCGGGATTACAGGCGTGAGTCACCATACCCTGCCAATTATCAATTTTTTCAGTTTTAAAAAAGCAAATATGCGGGGCATGGTGGCTCACACTTACAATCCCAACACTTAGGGAGGCCAAGTGGGGAGGATTGCTTGAGGGTAGAAGTTCAAGACCAGCCTGGGCAACATAGGGAGACCTCTTCTCTACAAAAAAAAATAAAAATTAGCCAGGAATGGTAGTCTCAGCTACTTGGGAGGCTGTGGTGAGAGGATCACTTGAGCACAGGACGTTAAGGCCGCAGTGGGCTGTGATCACACCACTGCATTCCAAGCTGGGTGACGGCAAAAAAAAAAAAATTTTTTTTTAATTTTTTAGACAATTTTTTATTTGTCTAAAAAATAAAAATAAAATGTTAAGAACAATATGTATGATCTCTTTATGCATATATATATATATATATATATATATAAAATGTGTGTATGTGCATAGAGAAATGTTCAGGAAAATGTTCTTTAAAATGTTAATGATAGTTATCTCTGAGTGTTGGGATTTTTGTGGTTTTTACTTATTTATTCTTTTGTGTATTGTTTTATTTTTTGTAATGAACGTGTATTATTTTTATAATTTATAACAAGAACTATTTTCATTTTGGGAAAATAGAAGAAAGCACTGTTCTGTTTTGTGGTAGTTTAGGTTAAGACTGTGAAGTCTTACTTCAGAGTCCTGCCATGACATACATCATGTTATTTATGTCAGTATAGGGATGGCAGAGGAGAAGACCTATTGAAAATAGTAAATCAGGGCCCAGTATTCATTCCTCCTTCAAGTGACAAACTCTAATAGTGCTATGGATTCAGACGTAAACATAACAAGTATGTTTGTTTAGCAGTAGCAATCATAGACTTGCCCACCAAATTGGTGTTTATGGCACTAATGCTGCTAATACTGTTTGGTGACTTTCAGTCACTGTTTTAAAACAATATTACAGCTATTCTGAGATCCTGATTGCTATCTGTGTCTGTGGGACCATGATTTGTTATGCCAGTAATCCTTTCATCTATCTTAATAGGATCTATACACATGACCACCTCTTGGAGTTTGTTTTGTTTTATTATTTGCTCAAAAGACAAAAGCCACCAACATTAATTGAAAATGAAGATCAGTCTCTTTGACTTTCTTAGGATCACAGTAGCATGCTCTGCCAAAGTTCCCATCCTAGAGTGATTCTGTTCACCACCATGTGGGAATTTCTTCTACCCCTTCTCTCACCTGGTTTCCTGCCCACAATCATTCTGTTTGTAAAATCCTTCATTGGCTTCCCTTGATTCTTAGAAAAATGGTAACCGTTTATTGTGACCATATAACCTGGCCCCTACCTATCTTGTCAGCTTTGTGTCACATCTTGCTGTTGCCACTTCCACACTGGCCTTCTCTCAGTACCTCATATTTACTGGGCGTTCTACCACAGCCTGTGCACATCTGTACCTGTTCCATGTAGTGCCCATTTTATCCCATTTTGCTCAATTAACACCAGTTCATGTGTGTCTGAGCGTAAGCACCAGTTTCTCAGAGAGGCTCATGTAGATGAAATCTCACTATTATAGGCTGTCACAGCATGTTCCTCTCCTTTAAAGACTGCTACATTTGCAGTTTTACATTAATTTGTGTGATGACTTGATTAATATTTGTGTTTCCCCCACACAACTGTAAGCTCCAGAAAGGCAAGGATTCTATCTAGTTTTGTTCATTTTCATGCTCCTACAATCCCTGATAAATAATAGATAACAATAAATATTTGGTGTTTGGAAAGCCGACTAACATCCCTGCTAATAAATAAATAAATTTTTGAAAAAAGGGTTTCTTGATCTGTTTTTAATCTCCCATGGAAGTTAAATGGAAGGAAAAGCTTAGGAGTAAATTATACAGGCCAGATCCCTGCTTGCTTAGCATATAACTGTGTATAATTTATTAGTTGGTTCTCAACTGTTCTTTTCCTTTCTTTTCTTTTTTTTTTTTTTTTTTTTTTTTTTTTTTTTTTTTTTTTTTTTTTTTTTTTTTTTT
>NW_016107361.1:959544-964890 GCF_001604975.1 Cebus imitator | reverse complement strand
CTCAGCAAACTAACACAAGAACAGAAAACCAAATACCACATGTTCTCACTCATAAGTGGGAACTGAACAATGAGAACACATGGACACAGGGAGTGGAACATCACACACAGGGCCTGTCTGGGGGTGGAGGGCTAGGGGAGGGATAGCATTAGGAGAAATACCTAATGTAGATGACGTAGTGATGGATGCATCAAACCACCATGGCACGTGTATGCCTATGTAACAAACCTGCGTGTTCTACACATGTACCCCAGAACTTACAATATAGTAATAAAATAAAAAATAAATGCTGCAGTGCCATTATTACATCTCCAAAGACTCTAATAGTAATTGCTCAATAGCCTCATGTATCCAGTTAGTATTCAAACTTGTAGTTGTTCCATAAATGTCTTTTTCACTGTTTATTTGCCTCAGGCTCCCTGTAAGGTCCATGAATATGAATTCATTGGTGTAACTCTGATTTCTCTACTAATCTGTAGGTTCCTCCTTTTTGTTTTCTTGCCATTTATTTATTGAAGAACTAAAGTGGTTTTTCTTTTTTCTTTATGGTTTTCTGGTGATGTTTTTGTTTCTGTTTTTAGTCAGGACCTCACTGCATCATCCAGGCTAGAGTGCAGTGGCACAAACACAGCTTACTGCAACCTTGAATTACTGGTCCTAAGCAATCCTCCCGAGTAGCTGGTACTATAGGTGCTCACCACCATGCCCTAGGCCTCCTTCTGTTCCCCAGGCTAGCATTGAACTCGAACTGGTCTCAAGTAGTCCTGCCTCAGCCTCTTGAGTTGCTGGGATTACAGGTGTGCCACATTTCTGCTTTGATGTCTCAGACCTAACATTTTTAAATTTAAACTTAACATTTTTTCAAAACTAGCCTCATTATTTTCTCTCACAAGCTTCCTTCTCATCTAATGCTATCTAATACTAAATTGCATCACCACCCTTCTAGCCACCTAACAGAAACACGGGAGTAATTCTTGACTTCTCCTTCCCCGTAACACTCTCGAATCCAACCCTTAAGCTTGACAGACTCTACTTGTTAAGTAGTTGAAGACCCCTAAGAACAGAGAGGAATGGGGAGAGAAAGGATCCAGAGCACGTGTAAAGGGATGGACCTTAGGAGGAGGGGAACTCCAATGTCACAGCAAAAGATGGAGATATATATGCAGGTAATTTTATGGGTCTGGTTAGCAAGAAGTTGAGGAAATTTTTTTTTTTTTTTGAGATGGAGTCTAGCTCTGTCACCCAGGCTGGAAAGCAGTGGCACGATCTTGGCTCACTGCAACCTCTTCCTTGCGGATTTAAGCAGTTGAACTCCTGAATTCATGATTCACCCGCCTCGGCCTCCCAAAGTGCTGGAATTACAGGTGTGAGCCACCATGCCCGGCAAAGTTGAGGAAATTTATCTGTTGGCTTCTAATTTTCTGTAAAATAGAAGGTAAAGTTATATGTAGTAAGAGAAGAGCCACAGTTTTATATAATGAGGCATATCAAAAATAGCCGAAGCAAAGCTAACAAGGGAAACAAACAGATGGCAGTTAGAGCACGGAGGGTCCAGGTGTACTGGTGACCATAAATGTATATGGACAGCATCCTAAAGACTTATGTGAGTTTCTCACATGCTCAAAATTTCTCACATGCTGCCCAACACTTCATGTTAGGGTATAGAGAAAATAGACAGTTGGATTCATCTGTGTTTGCAGTGTTTCCAGACAGGTGGGATGGAATTACTTCAGGACAAAGCTATTAAAAACTAGCAAGAGAATTATGAAAGTGATAACCACAAGAATTCCAACCTGTAATACATAGAAATGGATGTGCTAGTCATTTCAAAGAAGCAATGTCTTACTTGAGGTCAGGAGTTTGAGACTAGCCTGACCAACATGGTGAAACTCTGTCTCTACTAAAAATACAAAAATTAGCCAGGCGTGGTGGCACATGCCTGTACTTCCAGCTACTCAGGAGGCTGAGGCAGGAGAATCACTTGAACCTGGGAGCTGGAGTTTGCAGTGAGCTGAGATCATGCCACTGCACTCCAGCTTGGGCAACAGAGCAAGACTCCATCTTAAAAAAAAAAAAAAAAAGCAGCAGCAGCAATGTCTTAGAGAAAGTTGAAGGCCAGGATATAAAAGGAGGATGAAGTAAAAAGTTGAAGATATATGGGTATTTATAAAGCATTGAACGAGGATTCTACTGGCAGGTTGGATAGGAAGGAGGACTGTGGGGAATAGGGTCTCACACAGTTTGACACTGAAAGTCAGGAATGATATAGCTAGTGCTTCTATCTTTGGACAGTGAACAAGGCTCATTCAAGGGATATGCAGTCATGACTGACTTAGCAGATCTTGAGGTTGTAAGAAAGTTCATCACATTTAAGTTTTGTCAGAATTTAGTTATGAGTTGGGTGAGAAACAATTCTTAGGAAGTTACTATACCATTTCTTGTGGATGGAGAGACTCTGGTCCCTCTGAAAGAAGTTGGCTGAGGTCTAGCCTTAATAAAAGGCCCAAGAAAGACTCTCATGGACCAAAGTCTAGGCTCAGAGAGAATACGGGTATGTATACCTCTTGGTATCTCCTAATAATAAATGCATCTAAATTTCTACTGAGACGGATTGAGGGAATGAGGAGTGTCTCAAAATTGTGGTGCTATATAGGAAGATACTAAGACAAGCTCAGAAGAGATTTGGTATCTACACTGAAATGAATGTCAGAAACATGTTTTATTGTGGAAACAGATTTTCCCTTGTTTCATAATTAAACCTCCTGTTTTCTTTTGTTTCAAGTAGTACATTAGTTACCTATTACTGCATAACAAATTGCCCTCAAAACTTAAAGGCATTCGTAGAAATATTTTTGCTTCTATGAATCAAAATTCCTGTTGCATCTGAGCTGCCTGTCTCTGGTTCAGGGTCTCCCACAAGACTTGAAGGTGTTGACTGGGGCTGCAGTCATCTCAGGACATAGCCAGGGTAGGATCTGCTTCTAAGCTCACTTCTGGCTATTGAAGGCCTCAGACCCTCATTGGCTGTCAGCCAGAGAGACATCAGTTCCTTACATGGGCCTCACCACAGGGCAGTTCACAACATAGTAAGTGGCTTCCCTCAGAGGGAAGAAGAGAGGGTCCCTAAGATGGAAGTCACAGTCTTTGTAACCTTGTCTTGGGAGTGCTTCTCATCACCTCTAGCGTTTTATTCGCTATAAGCAAGTCACTAAGTCTAGCCAGGACTAAAGGGGAAGGAATTACAAAAGGACATGAATACCAGGAAGCAAAGATCTATCTTAGAGGCTACCTACAAACAGTAAAAATATTCAGATATCTTCAAAGATTGTGTGTTTGCTTCAGAACAAAGACTCGTTTCCCTTCTACTACAGACTAAGAAAAAAGGTCCCTTGTCTGAATTTACTGAAAAAAAAAGCCCCAACTATCCTTGTTAGCCTGAGTCTCGGTCCCTCGGATCTATCCTCTATTTGTTACAACCAGAGAGAGCTCTTATTTATCTTCAGATTTATTTGTAGTTCTCCCTCCCCTTCCTCTCCACACACACACAAACACAAACATACCATGTTCTTTCTGATCCTTGCTTATGTCTCTGCCTCTGCCTGGGCTGCCCTGTGGCTAATCCCCCTCATTCTTTTTATTAACTAAATTCCTCCTCATAATTCAAGTTCAAATTTAGATGCCACTTTTTCAGGAAGCCTTCCCTGTACTGCCGAGACTGAATTGTGTGTCTTCCTGTGTGTTCATACAGTCTCTGTCAAAGCACTTACCCACACATATTTTCATGTTCAGCTCCTCGTCTAGATTCTATGTGTAGTGTGGGTGACAGTGTCTTATTCAGTTATACCCTTGGTGACTAGCCTACTACCTGGAAAGAAGCAGGGGCTCAGGCAATATTTGTTGCTTGGTTGCATATGGATTTAAAGACCATTCCAGAAGCAGTCAGTAGCTGGTGGCAGTGGAAAAAGACATAAGATGAGTCTTGCTGCCTCTTTTCCCCTCCCTAAGGAGGAGTACTAATTAGCTGTGTCCTAGAAGTGTCCCTGAAGGACTAATCAGGCATAAAGAGTCCAGACTCACAAAGGAAAGGGAAGGCACTCTGGACTCTGAACTGGTATCCTCAGTCCAACCCCAGACTTCCCTGTGCGAATATGAGTAAGTAGATTTTCTTGCTTTTATATGGGGACACATTTTTAAAAACCTCTCAAGTTTGGATTTTTTTAAAGATCACTTTTGTTGAAGAAAGATTAGCATGCAATAAAATACACCCATTTTAAGTGTACAGTTGAATGAGTTTTGACAAATGTAGTTTTCTCTTTAAAAATGCTCATCTGAAATAGCTAATTATTGTGAATTATGATTTAAAACAGTTTTGTGCACTAGTTAGGAAAACCTAACCTTGGCTTATAACATAACTTACGCAGAAGCTCTAAGCAGCCCTCATAAAAATTAACTTTGGAGTATTACCTGTTTAAGGCCTTTGTAACAAATTTATAACAAATTTGAACAAGGAATTTATAATGAATTCAGAAATCTCTGGTTGAACACTTAATTATTACTTATTAGAATCCTGACGAATCACTTACAAATGCATTGTTAACAGTTTTCTGTGTTATCTACCAAAGTGGAGGTTAACTGGCAAACAGTAACTTCTAGCTAACGGGGAGAAAATGTTCCTAACATGTCACCATAGCTAGGTTCATTGGCTCACGCTTATATTCCCAGCTACTCTGGAGTCTGAAGTGAGAGGATCACTTGAGCCCCAGAGTTCAAAGCCAGCCTGGGCAACATAGTGAAACCTTGTCTCTTAAAAAAAAAAAAAAATCACCAAAAGTGAAATTTATGCACAAAAGGAAATTATAAGGTGTGTTGGTTCCAAAATTCTACCCCTTGTACTCTCTAGAGTGGGAGGTGCCATCTCACAGTCATCAAAACCTATTACTTCCATTGTGGTTTTCTCTTTCCCTTCTCCAGTTAGCCAAAGCATCTATACCTAAAAGACGATTAGAATGATGTCCTGCATCTTGACATTCTTATGAATTTTACTGATAGCTCCTCATTTATTCATAATTCAACAAATATCAAGTATTTTGTGGATACCTACTAAGCCTAAGACTATCCTTGGTACTAAGAATGCAGTAGTGAACAGAATAAAGTTTCTGTCCTCAGATAACTTACATTTTAGCTTTTCATTTTCCAAGGTTGAGAACTGCAAAACAGTGCCTGCAAATATTGCTGATACTTCTTATAGTCATTTCCTTAATTATTAATGAATGGATTTAGGTATGGCTTATATTTTGATAGGTCTCAGATATTTATCTCAGTTTTTTTTTTTTTTTTTTTTTTTTT
>NW_016107361.1:956949-958428 GCF_001604975.1 Cebus imitator | reverse complement strand
TTGGTGAATCTTCCTCCATCCCTTTATTTTGAGCCTTTGTGTATCCTTGCATGTGAGATGGTTTTTCTGGATACAGCACACCGATGGGTTTTGGCTTTTTATCCAATTTGCCTGTCTGTATCTTTTGATTGGGGCATTTAGTCCATTTAAATTTAGGGTTAATATTGATATATGTGAATTTAATACTGCCATTTAATGCTAGCTGACTGTTTTGCCCATTAGTTGATGCAGATTCTTCATTATGTTGGTGCTCTTTACCTTTTAGTATGTTTTTGGAATGGCTGATACTGGTTGTTCCTTTGTATATGTAGTGCTTCTTTCAGAAGCTCTTGTAAAGCAGGCCTGGTGGTGATGAAATATCTGAGTACTTGCTTGTTCACAAAGGATTTTATTTTTCCTTCACTTATGAAGCTTAGTTTGGCTGGATATGAAACTCTGGGTTGAAAGTTCTTTTCTTTAAGGATGTTGAATATTGGCCCGCACTCTCTTCTGGCTTGTAGGGTTTCTGCTGAGAGATCTGCTGTGAGTCTGATGGGCTTCCCTTTGTGCGTAACCTGACCTTTCTCCCTGGCTGCCCTTAGCATTTTCTCCTTCATTTCAACCCTGGTGAATCTGACAATTATGTGCCTTGGGGTTGCTCTTCTTGAGGAATATCTTTGTGGTGTTCTCTGTATTACCTGGAGTTGAATATTGGCCTGCCTTGCTAGGTTGGGGAAGTTTTCCTGGATAATATCCTGAAAAGTATTTTCCAGCTTGGATTCATTCTCTGTCACATTCAGGTACACCTATCAAACGCAGATTATGTCTTTTCACATAGTCCAATATTTCTTGGAGACTTTGCTCATTCCTTTTTACCCTTTTTTCTCTAATCTTGCCTTCTTGTTTTATTTCATTGAGTTGATCTTCGACCTCTGATATCCTTTCTTCTGCTTGGTCAATTCGACTGTTAAAACTTGTGCATATTTCACGAAGTTCTCGTGTTGTGTTTTTCAGCTCCATCAATTCACTTATATTCCTCTCTAAATTGTTCTCATTAGCATTTCGTCAGATCTTTTTTCAAGATTCTTAGTTTCTTTGCATTGGGTTAGAACATGTTCTTTTAGCTCACAGAAGTTTCTTACTATCCACCTTCTGAAGCCTGATTCTGTCAATTCTTCACACTCATTCTCCATCCAGCCTTGTTTCCTTGCTGGTGAGGAGTTGTGCTCCCTTGTAGGAGGAGAGGCATTCTGGTTTTGGGTGTTTTCAGCCTTTTTGTGTTGGTTTCTTCCCATCTTTGTGGATTTATTCACCTGTCGTCTTTGTAGTTGCTGACTTTCAGATTGGGCCTCTGAGTGGACGTCCAGTTTTTTGGTGATGAAGTTATTTCTGTTTCTTAGTTTTCCTTTGGTGGACGCCCCTCCCCCACAGGGCTGGACGCCCCTCCCCCACAGGGCTGGACCTTCCCAGGTTCAGCTATGCTTGCTGTGAAACTCTCAA
>NW_016107361.1:951930-955830 GCF_001604975.1 Cebus imitator | reverse complement strand
TTGAGACGGAGTTTCACATTGTTGCCTGGGCTGAAGTGCAATAGCTCAATCTCGGCTCACTGCAACCTCCACCTCCTAGGTTCAAGCAATTCTTCTGCCTCAGCCTCCTGAGCACCTGGGATTACAAGGCATGAGCCACCATGCCCAGCCACAGTCATTTATGTTTTCATGTCTTTCTCCAGTAAAAGTTTCAAACAGCCCTTTCTAAACTGTGAGATCTTGGAGAACTTGTACTGTAGCTAAATTCATACTTAGTTTTCTGGCAATTTGGAGCATTTTGTAATTTGAACATTCCTTCATTGCTTCCCTTCAGTCAACTTATATTTATCTGAATGTTGTTTTATTTCTTTTTATCTATGAAAAATTACTACTGTAGAATTTCTTCAGTCTTTGGTTAGGTCCATACTGCAGTTCAATGCTCATATGCAATAAATCCTCTTTTCTTTAGTTTTTCTCTAAAATATACTTAGTAAGTTTATAGGTAAAAAATATTTTGAACAGTTAAAATGGTCATACTTTTTCTGATGCATTTGTTTATCCTGAAGACATTTCATTTGGTATACTGTTAACATGAAGTTATCTGTATTTACCTGTAGTCTAAATTACACTATCTATAATTTGCTTAATTTTTAGGGTTCAACTACACGAATGGACCACGAAACAGCCAGTGTTTTGAGTTCTAGTAGCACACACTCTGCACCTCGAAGGCTGACAAGTCATCTGGGAACGAAGGTAACAGAAGATTACAAACCCTGGTCACTAATGTTATGAATACTTTGCTAAGACATTCTTGGCCAGGCATGGTGGCTCACACCTGTAATCCCAGCACTTTGGGAGGCCAAGACAGCTGGATCACTTGAGGCCAGGAGTTCTAGACCAGCCTGGGCAACATGGCAAAACCCTATCTCTACTAAAAATAGAAAAATCAGCCGATGTGGTGGCACACACCTGTGGTCCCAGCTACTCGGGAGGCTGAGGCATGAGAATAGCTTGAACCCAGGAGGCAGAGGTTGCAGTGAATGAGATTGCACCCCTTTGTAGTGGAGAATTCTGATTTACAGTCTCTTAAAGAAATGACACCTTTTTATACAAAGAAGCATAAACAAAGGGAAAATGAGGATTATAAAAAGTGTCAGATCAGCTAATATTTATTTTTCAGTCTTTGCATCCACTTTTCTGCCAGAATACTGAGCTCTAGTTGAACTGGCTCACTTCCTTCTTCCTGAACACTCCCTGTGACTTTCCGCCTCCATTCCTTGCCTAGGGACCACCATAAATGTCTGTCAGAAACCTAGCGAGCCTTCAAAACTCTTCTTGGGCTTTGCTTTTTTACAGAACATTTTCTGATTCCCAAGGTCCTCTTACCTCCCCATCTGATCCACCTGTGTCATTTGAATCACTAACAATTTGCATGAAACCGTCTTAGAAAACAAGAACTGTTTTTTTACTTACCTTTTGCTGTGTCTAACACAGTACCTGCACATATGTATTGAGGTAGATGGAAAAATTGTTGAAGTTGAGTGTTATTTCATGCTGATAAGTGAACTTTCTTAGAGTATCTTTCATAGATGTTAGCAAATATTTTAGGATTTGGGAATAACATTTGAAAAGAAAATAGTTACTTTAGGCCAGGCCTGGTAGCTCATACCTGTAATCCCAGCACTTTGGGAGGCCGAGGTGGGTGGATCACTTGAGGTCAGGGGTTCGAAACCAGCCTGACCAACATGGTGAAACCCCATCTCTACTGAAAATACAAAATTAGCTGGGCACGGTGGCACATGGCTGTAATTCCAGGTACTCAAGAGGTTGAGGCAGGAGAATCGTTTGAACTCTGGAGGCAGAGGTTGCAGTGAGCCGAGATCACACCATTCCATTCAGGACTGGGCAACAAGAGTGAAACTCCGTTTCAAAAACAAAGAAAAGGAAAATAGTTACTTTATTATTATTTTAAAATCAGAGATTTTATTTATTTTTTATTTTTTGAAGCAGAGTCTTGTTCTTGCACAGTCTGGAATGCAGTGGTGCGATCTTGGCTCACTGCAACCTCCGCCTTCCCGGTTCAAACGATTTTCCTGCCTCAGCTTCCTCCTCAGCTTCCTGAGTAACTGGGTTTACAGGCACGTGCCACTGCACCCAGCTAATTTTTTGTATTTTTAGTAGAGGTGGGGTTTTACCGTGTTGGCCAGGCTGGTCTCGAACTCCTGACCTCAGGTGATCCACCTGCCTTGGCCTCCCAAAGTGCTGGGATTACAGGTGTGAGCGACTGCACCTGGCCCATCAGAGATTTTAATATTAACAAAGATGAAATTCTAATATTAGTAAACAATATATTTTCAGTTAATGCTAAATAATTCCATTAATTGTTTTCACAACATACTCTATATACTCTTTCTTTACTGTAAATAATATAATAGCTCTGGGGAAACGTATTACTGAAATAACTAATGTTGATTTTAGTAATGAATTTTAAAATAATCAATGATACTGTGAGGCTTAATCCTTTTTCTAATTCACAGTAGTTACTTCTTGGGACCTCTTATATGCCAATAACTGTGCCAAGAGTTATATGTACGTTATCTCTGGTCACCTCAAAAATCCTGTGAAGTGTTGATATTTCTCTAAATGAGAAAACTGAAGCAAAAAAATTTTTAGGCATGTAAATTTAATTCCAGATCTAACCTCAACATGTAGTTTTTACTATAAAGAAAATCTCGAATCTTTAAGAGTACTGTTGTATGAAAACTGGCCATTAGAATTCTGTTTCCTTTTGAAGTGATTTATGCATGATAATATTAAGACCCTACTATGTATTTTGAATGCCAGCTACTATCCTATACATGTATTAATTTATTTCATCTTAATGGAGAAAATTTTGTTAGGTAGGTAAATTTCTCCATTTTGCAGCTTAGAAAACTGAGACTCAGATAAATCAAATAGCTTAACTATAATAGCACCACACAGCTTGTTCCTAAGAGGTAAAACCAAAATTTGAACTTTGCTTTGATGAAAACCTGTTTGTCCATAGTCCTATACTGCTTTCCGAAAACTTTCATATCTTAAAGTATGTGTGTCTTTACATATTTAAGGCAGCACTTCTAAACCTCGGCACTATTGGCCAGATAATTCTTTGTTGCATTGTAGAATGTATAGCAGCATCCCTGGTCTCTACCTACTAGATTCCCTTAAAATACCCACCCTGCAATTGTGACAACCAAAAATGACCCTAAGAAATTGTCAAATTTGTCCTGATGGGGCAAAGTTGCCCCCAATTGAGAACCACTGAATTATAGAGATGATGCATTCTTTATATACTAGTCTTTACTTTTATATAATATTCTCTATCTTTGAAATGAGTGGACCATGGTCCAGGATAACTGGGCTCCTGTTTGTAATCTGCTCTAAGTAAATACTTAGAATTTGTTGTCAGAGAGTAATTAGAACAGTTGCTTTTTAAAAAATTGACTACAAATCTTGGTTCTCACTCTCAGTATGATCATGGCATTTTCCTTTTTATGACAAAATATTTTAAAATTTTTAATCATACAGCTTTAACAGTGTTACCTGACAAGAATTAGTGATGGCTGAGAATTAGTACTTATAATTGTTTTCTATTTATTGCTTATAGGTATAGATTTAAAAAGTAAGATAAAATTTTAAACTATGTGAAGAATTTAGATAAACTGCATTCTGTGTATGTGTGAAATCAGTTGGTTTTCACTGATTACGGTCAATGTGATTAGCACCAACTGATCCAGGCAAACAGCACTAACAGTTTGTTAGTGAGTATGCAGGAACCTACTTTTTCTTTTAATACTCTATATTACCACTCATATTATTTAATCACATAAACAAATTGGTGATGATACATAGATTTTGAAATAACACTGATTTCTTCATCCT
>NW_016107361.1:937930-951860 GCF_001604975.1 Cebus imitator | reverse complement strand
TTTTTTTGAGTTAATAGTAAATATCCCATTCATCACTTAATTGGTTTTGGCTTTTGGATATTAAAGTCATAATTTTGTTTCTAAACTCATTTGGCCCACAGGTGGAAATGGTGTATTCATTGTTGTCAATGCTTGGTACTCATGATAAGGATGATATGTCGCGAACTTTGCTAGCTATGTCTAGCTCCCAAGACAGCTGTATATCCATGCGACAGTCTGGATGTCTTCCTCTCCTCATCCAGCTTTTACATGGCAATGACAAAGACTCTGTATTGTTGGGAAATTCCCGGGGCAGTAAAGAGGCTCGGGCCAGGGCCAGTGCAGCTCTCCACAACATCATTCACTCACAGCCTGATGACAAGAGAGGCAGGCGTGAAATCCGAGTCCTTCATCTTTTGGAACAGATACGCGCTTACTGTGAAACCTGTTGGGAGTGGCAGGAAGCCCATGAACAAGGCATGGACCAGGACAAAAATCCAAGTATGTTCTCTATAGTGTACATCATAGCGCATGTTTGAAAGCAAATGTGAAATTTTTAAATAGAAAATATTTTTAGTTAGTATGTTGTCTTTGTGACTAAAAGAAGGAAATTCATATCAGCCATTTATGCTAATGTCATATTTAAAAGCTTAAGTCTGTATTTCCCTAGAAAAATTTAGCCAAGGTAAATGTTATGTACACTACTATAAGAACAGCAAGTCAAGAAAAATTTATGCAGTCATAGCATGTAGGGCCTTAGTAGAGCTAGAAAGAATCTGAGCAATTATGTTGCCGTCTTTCACTTCATAGCTGAAGTTCATTTCATAGATGAAAGTGACTTTACATAAGTTCCTTCAGGTATTAGTGTCCAAGCCGTAATCTTTTACATTTGTATATCATTATATTCAGGGGACACAGAGCAGCATTACATCTGTTATGTTATTTGCTCCTCACAATAACCTAGTGAAATAGGAAGGGAAGGCATTATCTCCACTTAAAGGATGAAGAAACTGAGGCTTACAAGAGCTAAAAGACTTAACTGTGGCCTCACACCTAGTAAGTGGTAGAACCAGGAACAGAACCCATACCTCCTGACTCTCAGCTCAGTGCTCTTCCTAGTGTACCATCCAGCTGTAGACAATGGGTCCCACTTGCTGGGAGCGATGATCTACCCAGCTCTTCACTCAGGAAGGGACCCGTAGAAACCGGCCTCACTCCTCAGGAGCAGCATGGAAGTTAGGACCTGTGAGGATGTAACTTATTTCATTCCTGTAGCCAGGAACCAAAAGCAGTAAGTATGTAAGGTAAGATCTTTCTTTCACCTGGTAAAAACTGACACACACACACACACACACATACGTGCACGACAAGTAGGTGATTCTACTGTATCAGCCTATTGATGTGAGGAGTAGAAGAGGAGATGATACAGACATGACTTATGAAGTTGTAGCAGATTTTTCTTAAGCTTAAGTATGAAGGTGAATTTATTTGAAATCTAAAAATGTTCAAGAATAAGAAAGGCCAGGTGTGGTGTTCATGCATGTAATCCCAGCACTTTGGGAGGCTGAGACAGGAGGATTGCTTAAGCCCAGGAGTTCAAGACCAGCTGGATAGCATAATGAGACCCTCTCTCTATTTTTAAAAATTTAAAAAGAAGAAGAAACAAGCAGGTATTGTCTTTTATATCTATTTGTCCTGGGGTGAGGAGAACTATTAAGATTTTACTGGGAGAACATTGCCTTTCTGGATGGTTTTCTTTGGCTGTCCACAATTATGTAATGACCCACATTTTTGTATACTTGATATTTGTTCTCAAAAAATTAAATAGAATAAAATAATATTTCTTTTGAGAAGTTTTTTTAAAAAGTTATTTTATGTCAAATGAGTTTTGAAACCTTGTGCATAGTATTGAATGTGGAGGTACATTTTCTTGGACACCCTTTTTAAAAATTTCTATTTATTGTCTAGTATATCTGTCTAACTTTTTGTATTAGAGACCACATTTGTACACAGCCATGGGCTTTTTGTTTGTTTGTTTGTTTGTTTGTATTGAGACACGGTCTCACAAGCGCCCGGGCTGTAATGCAGTGGTGTGATCACGGCTCACTCCTGAGGGTAGCTGGGATTACAAGCCCGCACCACCACAACTCACTAATTATTATTATTATTTTTTTTTTTAGGAGAGATGAGATTTTGCCATGCTTCCCAGGCTGGTCTGGAACTCCTGCTGCCCACCTCAGCCTCCCAAAGTGCTGGGCTTACAGGTGTGAACCACTGCACCCAGCACCATGTGCTTTTAACCCACGCTCATGGCAGTAGTTTAAATAGAATTATAAACTGGGCTAAGCCCAGTGGCTCATACCTATATTTCTAGCACTTTGGGGGGCCCGAGCAGAAGCAGCACTTGAGGCCAAGAGTTTGAGACTACCCTAGGCAACATAACAAGACCCTACCTGTACAAAAAATTTTTAAAATTAGCTAGTGGTTGTAGGGTATGCCTGTAGTCCTAGCTGCTCTGGAGCCTGAGGCAGGAGGGGCACTTGAACCCAGGAATACAAGGCTGCAGTAGAAGCTATGATCACTGCACTCAAGCCTGGGCCTGTGCAACAGAGCAAGACCCCATTTAAAAAACAAAAGGAAAGAAAAGAAAGACATTATAAGCAAAATTAAGCCATTTTTTACCAAGATGTTTTTCTTCTTTTGTATACTGAACATAATTTTAAATTATCAGCTACATGAGTAATATCATAAACCTACAAGACTTCTTCTAAGAGTCTTAGTCAAGGGCAGATGAGTGGTAAACATTTTTATGGAAACAAAGCCCTTTATTCCTATTTTTTTGTTCCATATTTGTCGTATTTATTCGTCCTTTCAGCAAATATTTGTTGATCCACTAAAATTCTGTGGATTAGGGGTATATTAGTGATCCCTGCATATTTTTAAAATACAATAAACATCATTACTTTTCAAATAACAAAGCATCATGGTTTATGTTGATTTTATTTTTCAGTGCCAGCTCCTGTTGAACATCAGATCTGTCCTGCTGTGTGTGTTCTAATGAAACTGTCATTTGATGAAGAGCATAGACATGCAATGAATGAACTGGGTAAGACAAAAATGTTTTTCAATGCCACATAGACAATTGCTGGTGGATTTTTAAATCATGGTGGAAATTCAGTATAGTAAATGAAGATTTTTAATCATTGATGAATTAGGATATAAGACCACCAACTTCTGTTATCAGCTGCTTCCTCTGTGTAGCAAAAAATTGTACCCTGGTTTGCAGGGGAGAAAGGATCCTGAATCACAGAAACTGCTACCCTGTCATAAACTAACTTTTTCAAAATCAAAGCCAAAGATTGAAAAAAAGTAACAAAATGGGTCACTCTTTGTCCCGTTTGCCAAAAGTAGACTCTGTGCCATCTGATGAGGAGGGTAATTTGAATTATTTTAAAATGTGGAGCTACGGTATTATGATTGAACTCAGTCATTTTTGATGAGCATCAGAAGGAATTATTATTAAGATTTTCATTTATTTTCATGGTTATCAGCACTTTACGGGACTTTCTTCATAAGCAGCCTGGTATCTTTGAAATTGGTTAATAGAGAAAAGCATTATGCTTTAAGTCAGAAACATTTCATTAATTTTGGAATGATTACTCCTTTAGGTATGTATTATCACACACTTAACCTTATATAACCAACAATGTACTCATTTTTTATGTAACGATTTTTCTTTGATTTCTAGGTTCTTTTTGTACATGTGGTATTTATAAATTACATCATGCTGAACCATCTCATGTGAACTGGATCTCTCTAGTCATGCCACAAGCAAGAACCATGCATTTAGTTCCCATTTTAGTGTAACTGTGCCCTTGCTTTTTGTGTTGTTTATGTTACATTATGTTCCAGCCCCCACTTTGTATTAATACCCTCTCATCATTTCATTTGTCATTTATCTTAAAAGTGATAAAGTCATGAGACTCTTACACAGAGAACCTGAACAGCCAAAAATGAGTATTGTCTCCTTCAGAGTCATCACTTTGGGAGGCTCTGTACCTTAAGATTTCAGGTCTGCCCTCTGGCCATGCTTTCCTTCCTAGTGGCCTAGCAATTGGCCTACCTGATTCTCTTTTCTCCCCCTGGTCTCTTGTGGAATCTCAGTTAATCTTATGAATTCTCCCCTCCTAAGTGCAATCTCAGCATTTGTGAACATTTTAAATTTTTTAAAATGTTAATCATAACAGGAAGGGGATTTTAAAAAATGAGTAAATAGGAAAACATTTAATTTTAAGATACCACAAAAGTTCTTCTATAAATGTCCCTGTGTTCCAATGGACTGTAGACTAGGACTAAGACATTAATCATCTGGATTTCAAAATAAAACCTAGACTCAGTATTTGTTCCTCTTCCTTCTTCAGGTAGGAAGGCTACCCGGGGCATTTCATCACAGGAGCTAGGGCAGGGGCTTTCAGGTGAGGAGCAGGATGGGGCCTCTGGGGGTGTGACTGCTGGGGATATAGCCACAGGGGATTACCTTCTTCTCACTCCTCACCTCCAGATTTGCACGGGGCAAAAGGAGGCTTAGGGTTTGTGGATTGCGGAATAAATAGTACAAGACTGCCCAAGGTTTTGGCAGTAAATGTTAAGGAGAAAAGAAATCCCAAGTAGATGAGGAAGTCCTTAGTTCTGTCAGCTGGGGTGGTTATTTGTACATATATGAAGATTTACAGCTATAGGTCATTTAACTTTGCACTTATTAGTATTAGAAGTTTGAGAATATAATTTCCATGGTGTATGTTTATTGATTTCCAAATCTGTCCCAGAAACTGTGCTAGGCACTAGATTTTTATAATGATTAAGACCTGGTCCTGGCTTTCAAGAAACCCACGATTTATTTGCATTAGTGTTTCACAAAATATCTAGATCATAATCATCACCCAGAGGCACTTGTCAAACTGGGGATTATCTGACCCCATAGCAAATCGAATCTCCAGAGTAAGGGCCTAGGCATCAATGCGACAAGTGGCCTGGCTGATTCTTATGTTCAGGAAATTCTGTGAAACACCAATAGAATATTCTTGCTGAGCCTCTGATATTTATTTTAGAACAAGGCATTTTATGCTAACGGTGACTATCTAAATCAAATAAAACAAAAATAATATACGCTTTAAAATTGTCAGTCTTTCTTTTGTTCATAAGAGTCTAAATTAGGATTCTGTTGAATGTCACCTGAGTCTGTTGGTGCTCTGTTATTGGTAGTATTACACTATTGGGCAATGCTGTAGTCTGTTTAGACCACTGTTTTCTAACAGGCACCAAGAAAAATGTGGAAGGACATGTTCCTCATCTTTGCATTACTGTGAAACATCCTGATTTTTCTTAGAGCAACCAGGTTTTAATTGTATCAATCCAGTCATGAAATTGCATGTTTTAGTGAATCCATTTATAGTTTTAACCTATGAATTCTATGCCTCAGAAATTTCTGAAATCTTTTCATTTGCCTGAAATCCAAAAGCACTTCCTCTTTTATCTGATAGTCTAAACTTTTTTGAATGTTATTTTTTTATTAGCCATGTTTTTCCTGGATCTGTGGATATCTACCATATTCCTATTTAATGTTTATTTTCAGTATCAAGTTCTAAGATTTTTAGTTTTTCCATACAAGTGTACTCAACTCTTTGATCATGTATTGCCTTTTTGGCAACTTCTTTAGGTGTATTTTATCTTTCCTAAGAAAGTATCCCAATTATTGTCACATCAGACAAGATTTTATACAGACGGAAGGCATAGTTTATTTGTTTTGGTATTGATCCTCTGCTTTAAAATACTCGATAGCTTAGGGATCTCATCAGTATACCAGGCCACAGTCTTAAGGTCGTTTATGTCAATTTCATGGGTTAAAATTCTAAGTTCTTTTACAGGATCCTTTTCTTTTACCCAAGTATAACATGGTAGAATTCCTTGAAGCTCTGCCCTAGGCTCTCTTCCTTTCTCTCTACACTTCAGTTATAGTTTTTGTTTTTGTTTTCAAATGTACAGCTCAGTCTGAGTTCTCACTCTGAGTTTTAGACACATTATTGAACTGATTATGTGACATCTTATCTTCCTTTAGGTGGTATTTTAGACACTTCTAACTCAACTGTCACAAACTGAATTCGTAATCTTCCCTCATCCCTGAATCTCTATCTTTTCCCAGTTTCCTTTTCTCAGAAATTCCAACCCAGTTGCTCAAACCAAAATCTTGGAAATCATTCATGATTTCATCCTTATCTCCTGCAAATAGCAAGTGACTGCTTTAATTCTACTTAAAAATATCTTAAGTCATCGCTCTTCTCTTCATCTCTAGTTCAAGCCACCATCGTCTCTCCTGTTCTGAAATACTCCATCTTACTTCTCTTCCCATTTCCACTCACAGTCCATTTTGTTCACTGAAACCATAATAATCTGTTTAGAATGTGCATCTAATTATCCCTTTTTCTGCATAAAATCTTTAATGTGGCACATAAAGTCTTATATGATCTGGCATCTACCCATATTTATAGCCTCATTTTATGGCCCTCTCCTTGCTGCTGTGTATTTCAGGCCCAGGGGCCTTTCACATGCTGTTTCCTTTGCCTAGAATGCGTCTTTCTTCTTCCTGCCCCACCCTTGTTAAGATATACATTCATCTGGCCTGACCTGGTGGCTCATGCCTGTAATCCCAGCACTTTGGTAGGCCAAGGTAGGAGAATCACTTGAACCTAGAAGTTTGCAACCAGCTTGGGCAACACAATGATACCCTGTCTCTATCAAAAAAGAATACACACACACACACACACTCATCCTTTAATCCCAGGTCTAGGTTAAGTTCACCTATTATGTCACCCTGTGCTTCTGCATAGTTCATCTGTCTTTGCTCCAATCTGTGCTCTCTCCATAAAGACAGTGACTGCTTTTTGTTCACTGACTTTGGTATTTTGCCACTGTTGCAGGTGAGTGGAGGAAAATTTTCCTAAATATGATTTGGATTTTCTTTAACCAAATTAATTCTCATTTACCTACATTCAAATGTGTCTATCATTCCTGCTAGTCATAAAGATTTGCATAAATCTTCCTACAGTTAAATTCCTTGGCTTAGGATTATTGAGCCAAGTCAGAACTTTGTTTTATAAACAACTTGCAGATTCTTCTGTATATTGATCTTTCCAGATCACTTAAATATTAATGCACTGGCTCTCTTTCCAATTAATGACCTATTTAGACTTGTAGTGTCTAAGAAATGCCTATTTATATTCATCTTTTTCTTTTTGAGTCCCATGATGATTAGTATTTGATGAATTATATTTTGAATAGCCTCCATATACATTTTTCTCTTTTGTTCACTTTTGCTTCACTTTTTTTTTAGCTGCTTCCTTTGTGTCTTTCCCTTTCCTTTCCCTTTGTTTTCTCCTGTTCTTCCTAGTGTTGGCCATTGTGGGCATTATTGAGCATTTTCAGTAGAGAGAATCAGGGGAAAGAAAATACTAAATCTTAGTATAGTTGTATTTGATACTACCAAAGAGAAGTAAGAAATGTTTTTTAAAACACAAATTAGTTTTATGTAACTTAATAATAAATTGAACAGACAATCATTTTTCATAGAAAAAAGTTTTTCTTCATGCACAGTTTCATTTAAAGGCATCAGTATTCCTAAGGGTAATTATTTGCCAAAAAAAAAAAAAAAAGTAATTAGGCCACAGTGTGTGACAATAAAGAGTGTTTATAAAGCCCTAGTAATAAGAAGAAGTTACCTTTTTCAGCTTATGTTCAGGAAGAACTAGTGTTAGGAAACAGCCCTCTTCACTGTTGGCAAGGTGTAGTGTATATGCAGTAAATAGAAAATAATTATTACTTCACTCAGTAAGATAAGGGGCTGGAGGGTGGCGAAACTTGCATAAATGGAATAGGTATCAGTTGTACTTTATAAATATATTACACAAAAGTCCTTTATAACAGTTTTTGTGGCTTAAAATTCCAAAGACGAATTTAAACCATATATTCTCATTTGTTGAGATTTTTTTTCTAATATTTAAGTTACCAACTTGGTACCAGTTTGTTTTATTTTAGATGATTGTCTTTTTCCTCTTGCCCTTTTTAAATTAGGGGGACTACAGGCCATTGCAGAATTATTGCAAGTGGACTGTGAAATGTATGGGCTTACTAATGACCACTACAGTATTACACTAAGACGATATGCTGGAATGGCTTTGACAAACTTGACTTTCGGAGATGTAGCCAACAAGGTATATTTTTATAACATACATTTCTTAAGATAGTTCAGTTAATTTACTTTCATACAAACACATTTTACTGATTTTGTTTTTGTCACTCTCCTCATTAAACTTAACGACTAATAAAAACCTGTGCTTCACATCTGCTTTTCTTTACTCATTGGGTTGTCTTCTGCCTAAACAAAGGCAAACAGTTTATCTGCAGATGGAACACAGCAGTGAATTTATGTAATTGTATTAAAAACATTGTTCATAAGAATATAATTGTAGGGGTCATTTCTGTGACCCATTACTAGAGAAGTTTGTCTGACTGTGTAGAATTAAAAAATAAAAGATAAAACATTTCCTAGGAATGAGATAAAAAAATCTGAACATTCTTATAACCAAGGCAAGTGTTAAACACACATTGATTCCATCCAAATAAGAGTCTTTACTCTAAAACCTGTTGCTTATCATTTCTTACCATTTATTCACTTTATTTCTCCAGTTTGGCAAAGGAAGAACAGATAGCAAAAAATTAGGGGAATATTTGTCTCTTATTTAGGTAATCTTAATCTAGATTTTTTATGGGTGAAATATCTGTTACAATTAAAACAAAATAATGAAAACTGAATTTGACATTTAGTAGCCAAAATTAAAGCTTGGCTTCAAGTTGTCTTGTTGATGATCCTCTGCTCTGTATCTAATTTGCAGGCTACGCTATGCTCTATGAAAGGCTGCATGAGAGCACTTGTGGCCCAACTAAAATCTGAAAGTGAAGACTTACAGCAGGTACTGTTTAGAATTTCAACTCTTTTTCTTTTTCTTTGAGGCAACTCTTTATCAAGAATTTCAGGTCTCATTCTGTTGCCCAGGCTAGAGGGTGCAATCTCAGCTCACTGCAACCTCTGCCTCCTGGGTTCAAGCAATTCTTCTACTTTATCCTCTTGAGGCTGAACCTACAGGTGTATACCAGCACGCCTAATGAATTTTTGTGTTTTTTGTAGAGACAGGCTTTTGCCACTCCTGGGCCAAGCAATCTGCCCACTTCAGCAGCATCCCAAAGTACTGGGATTATAGGCGTGTGCTACCATACCCAGCTAATATCCTGATTTAGATTGCCGCTCAGTATTTAGTATCTCATGTTTAAAATATAGTTCCATTAACACTAGAAAAAGAAAACTAGTTATATTGTAGTTACACTGTAGGAATTCTTTTTGGCACTCTAGCAGCATTTAGGATAATTTTTTTTTTTTTTTTTTAAACAGGGTCCCCCTCTCTTGCCCAGGTTAGAATGTAGTAGTGTGATTATTGCTCACGGTAACCTCAAGCTCCTAGGATCCTCCTGCCTCAGCCTCCCAAGTAGCTAGGATTACTGCAGGTGCGTGCCACCACCCCCAGCTAATTTTTTAAAAGTTTTTGTAGAGACAGGGTCTCACTGTGTTACCCAGGAAGGTCTTGAACTCCTGGTCTCGGGAGATCCTCCTGCCTCATCGTCCCAAAGTGTTGGGATTGCAGGTGTGAGCCACCACACCTAGCCATAATTTCTTTCTTAATAGATTTCTATTCCTACCTCTAGCATTAGAAACAAAAAAGCAAGTAGTATGAATTATATTATGTATAAATTAATCTAAAATTGATTAATTTGCAGGTTATTGCAAGTGTTTTGAGGAATTTGTCTTGGCGAGCAGATGTAAATAGTAAAAAGACATTGCGGGAAGTTGGAAGTGTGAAAGCATTGATGGAATGTGCTTTGGAAGTTAAAAAGGTACCTTCAAAAGCATTTAGTACTATATGAATATCATGTTTGGCTTTTTTTGCTGCCTTCTTTTAGCCATGAGATTCCCTAATTTCTTACCTGTTTATCTCACCAGTCCATAGTTTTAGAGTACTACAAACTCCTAAAGTACTAAGGTAGAAAAGATTATACAAGGGAATTTAATGTATATCAGGATTTCTCACCTCAGCAAAATAGACGTTTTTGACCAGATAGTTGTTTGTTTTGCTGGGGCTGACTTGTGCATTGTAGATTGTTTAGCAGCATCCCTGGCCTTTGCCAACTGTCTGCCAATAAACCCTCTCCCGAGTTGTGATTATCAGATTGTCTCCAGATATTGTCAGATATCCCTGGGAGGGAGGGAGGACAATGTCACTGCCAGTTAAGAACCACTGTCATAAGCATTACTTTTTTGCTCTCCAAATCTCAATCCCCTCAAATTTTGATAGTCAACTTATCAAGAGGTAATCAGAGCCAAGGGTGAGGAATCACCAAATAATAACTTGTTTACAGAAGGAAGTACCTCCAGGTAGTCCATCTGCTTCAGAAACTAGGTCAAATTTAAAAAGAAAAATAAAGTAAACTTGAAATCTGAGAGGGACCAAGTAAGTCGCCTTAGCTAGTCTAGGCCTCCCTTGACCCAACTAGTCTTCCTACACCCACAGCCTACATTTTCTTCTTCAAAACTTTCCTCTTCAGAAAAGGCAAAAGATTTTGTTTTTTTGTTTGTTTAGTTATACAATTTTGGTAAAATATATTATTTTATTCCTGGGAAATCCTTCAAAATTTATTGGATGGAAAAGTACTCAGCTGAATTATTAGTTATAAAGATAATATTCAGATAGACTTAGCATCTGCATAAAAATAGCTGTAACACTGTTGAATGGATAGAAGACATTTCAGAAAAGAATATGGCCAATAAGCCCTTGAAAAGATACTTAATATCATTAATCATCAGTGAATGCAAATTAAAACTACAATGAGATACCATTACACATACCGTATTGGTTAAAATTTAGAAGATTGACCCATGCATCGTCAAGGATGTTGAGCAGCTAGAAATCATGTATTCTGCTGGTGGGAATGTAAAATGGTGTGATCACTTTGGAGAACATTTGGCAGTGTTTTTAAGTTAAACATACACCTACCATATGATCCGTCCATTCCACTCCTAAGGATTTACCCAAGAGGAACGAAAACTTACGCTGTCACATAGACTTACACACAAATATCCGCAATAATTTCATTTATGATAGCCAAAAACTAGAAATAACTGTGTCTGTCAGTAGGTGAATGATAAGCAGATTGTAGAAGATTTGTACAAAGTAGTATGACTTGGCTATGAAAAAGAATAACTATTGATACATGTGGTAATGTATAGTGACAGAAAACAGATCATTGGTGGCCTGGGGTTGGGAGAGGAAGGGAAGGGGGAGAATTATGAGAGGGTACTAGGAAACTTTTGGGGATGTTATAAATGTTTGTTATCTTCATTGGACTGGCGGTTTTGTGGGTATATACATGCATGAAAAATAATCAAATTGTAAACTTGAAATGTATGCAGTTTATTATACTTCAACTATATTTCAATAAAGTTCAAAAAAATTAGTGCTTACATACTTAAATACTCCTAATCTAATAACCTGTATATTTTCAGAAAGATTTCATGTGTATGTACACATTATGAGAATTTGTACTGCTGTTAACTGGTTCATGATTTAATTCTCCCTCAAGGATCTAAACTTATCTAAAAATTTTTAATGCATGGTCAATCTCGGAAAAACTAGCCGTCAGAAATTTATAATATCCAGTTCTGATTTGGGTCTAATTTAATTCTGGTTAGCAGTATTGGAATTTATTTATTTTTTCCCTCTTTTTCTACATTTAGTGCAACAGTAATGAACATTCGCTTTTTCTCTTTTTCATTCAACATCAGTTCCCTCTTAACTTCAGCTGCTAATGAGCAAGAGAATCAGAACTACCTTCCAGCTCCCCTGCATGTTCCACATCACTTTAACTCACTCAGAGCTCTTACTCTAGAGCCTTCCCTTTACCAGCACTCAGCTCCGTTCACTTAAAGCCTTTGGTCCCTTACTCTTGTCTTCTACATCTTCTCTACTGGATCCTTCTTTTTTATATTTCACCTCTCTAGAAGAAGCCCACTATTTTGAAAACAAAAATAAAATTATCTGTGGCTTCTTCTATTAGTGTTTCTCTTTTCCGGTAACAACCAAAGTCCTAAACAAGTCACTTCCTTCGTTTCTAAACTGGCTATACCAACTTTTACTTCCTCCTAATTTTGCTTCTGACACAACCCTTCTCCTTGATCACAGAATCTAGATTTGCAGATTTATTTTTTTCTATTTTACCTTCACCTGCATTTTATGCTTTGTGGTTACTTTTGCTTTTACTACTTATATTAATAACCTCTAATTATTTATTTTGTGTCTTCTAATTTGCACTATAAAAACATTTTTTGAAACAAAACCCCTGGCCCTTGACATGTAGTCTCACAAAGAGGAACTTTTGTATTTTTCTATCTCCAAGTTAGTTCTGGGCCAGTTGCAGCTTAACTCAGTTGTTTAAATTCTTGCTCTTTTTTCTGTTCTCAGGACACTTGGAGTGCCCCACCTTTATCTCAGTCACAATGTAATTAAAATTGAGCTCTTTCCTTCTCACATCAACCAAGGTGTGAGAAGGATAAAAGCACTTCTCACATAAAAGCAATTCCTACCTGCTTCCTACCACTTACCTGACAAATTATGTCTAAACCTGCTTCTAGATTGTTTTGTTCACTTACTTTCTTGATGTAGAGAATGAAGTAGCTTGCTATTTATTGGGTTAGAGCCAAAATCTTTGCTGTGACTTTCAAGGACTGCCTTTTGTCTCTGAGCTTATTTCACACTGTTCCCCATCATGGATTATGATCTCCTTTGCATCTTCTTTCTGGTTCATCGGTGCTCTGGTGCTGATTCCCACTTCCCTGCCAGCAGCAACTGGCTTCTCTTCTCTCTGTATGTACAGTTCTTATCCTCCTAAAGAGATGTTCTTCTCTATGAAGTATTTTATTTATTTGACCAAATTCAGGCTGTAATAACTTTTTGTTTGGAGCACTTCGGTTCATGTATCTTTTTTCCCCAAAAGCAAATTGCTAGCACCTTCAATCACAGGTATCAGTTTGCTGTGTTTGTATCCTTTGGAGTGCCTCTCATTGCTATAGGCACAGAGTTGATTTCTAATTAATGTTCGTTTCCTGATTGGTACATAGTAAGAAGACAGATTGACATCACCATCATGGCAAGTTTTGGATTTGGTTTTTTGTTTTGTTTTTGTTTTTGCTTTTGCTTGAGACAGGGTCTCACTCTGCCACACAGCCTTGACCTCCTAGGTTCAAGCTATGCTCCTACCTCAGCCTCTCAAATAACTGGACCTATAGGTGCACACCACCATGCCTGACTAATTTTTGTATTTTTTGCAGAGATTGGGTATTGCCATGTTGCCCAGGCTGGTTTTGAACTCCTGGGCTTCAGCGATTCACCCATCTCAGCCTCCCAAAGTGCTGGGCCTGAAGGCGTGAGCCACCACACCCAGCACATGGCAAGCTTTGACCAAATACTTTCAATTGTATATCAGAGTGTTTGGCAATTACAATTTGACAGTTTACTTATATAATCGTATGTTAGGGAGTTCTGGGTTTTTTTAATTTGTTATTTTTGGGAATTTTCAGAAATTTCAGCTTTTCTGGTACCCTTCATTCTTTTTATAAGTTACATTGTTAATTTTGAATCAACCACATATATATAATGCTTTTTATATAAACAGAATATTGTATATACTACACTACACTGCAGCTTGCTCTTGCTCTTGTCATTAATACTTCTAAGGTATCTTCCATATCTATGTGTGGTTTATAGAATTTTTTAAATCTACTTTTTTTTTTTTT
>NW_016107361.1:920799-937345 GCF_001604975.1 Cebus imitator | reverse complement strand
GTATTTTTGTAGAGACGGGATTTCACCATGTTGGCCAGGCTGATCTCGAACTCCTGACCTCAGGTGATCCACCCACCTCAGACTCCCAAAGTGCTGGGATTACAGGCATGAGCCACTGCACCGAGCCACACACTGGCCCTTAATCTAGTTCCTTTTCACTTTTTTCTTCTTTTTTTCAAGCAACACCAGCCTGAGAATAATCCACATTCTGTTCTGAAAATGTTATCTTTTCATAATGCACATCAATTGTGCTTCATATTCTAAGTTATGTGTACTATCTAAGCACTTCGAATAAAGCTTATAAAAGTCATTAGTTTAATATTGTGTACTGCTTGTTTTATAGAGATATCACTGATGTAAATACCATTTGGTATCTCATGAACATTTTTCTAAATGGAAAGTTCTTAATAATTTACCAGTGAGGGGCGGGCAATAGGATAGATTAAAACATAGCTTTTATTCAATATAAGTAATATAGAAGTTAATAAGAGACAAATTCCAACTCTAATTAGCTGACCCATATTCTGTTTCTTAATAGGAATCAACCCTCAAAAGCGTATTGAGTGCCTTATGGAATTTGTCAGCACATTGCACTGAGAATAAAGCTGATATATGTGCTGTAGATGGTGCACTTGCATTTTTGGTTGGCACTCTTACTTACCGGAGCCAGACAAACACTTTAGCCATTATTGAAAGTGGAGGTGGGATATTACGGAATGTGTCCAGCTTGATAGCTACAAATGAGGACCACAGGTATATACAGAGTTTTATATTACTTTTAAAATATAGAATTTATACTCTCAAAAAGGCTTAATTGTAAGCAATGTTTTATATAATCATAAGTTTTAAGCCAAAATATATTTATTACTGTGAAAAGATAACTACTAACTCTTAGTTTAACTCATTAGTGTACTTAATATATAACAGTTTATAGTATCATAAAGGAGACTGAGCAAACGATACTTGAGAGGTATAGCCCATATGTGGAGGAAAAAATAGTCACAAATATTAGAACAAAGTAATCACTTTCTATTAGTATAGTATAAAAGACCGTGAAAACAAAATTTAAAACAAGACAAAAACTATGAGCATGATCCAGAGAATGTAAATGTGAACTGGGTGCAGTTCACATTTTTCTAATGCTGTCTTAGTATCAATAATCATAATAATTTTTTTTTTTTTTTTTTTTTTTAAACTGTGAAGCCATTAACACAGGATGGTGACCTCACTGCAGGATCAAACAGAGCAGCTGGCTGGGGAAAAAAAAAAAAAAAAGCTGAGAGTTGAAAGTGCAGACAGGGCTGGGTGCTGAGTGGATAGATGGGGTTAGAGGACAGATGTCTGAATGAGAAAACCAAGCCTGGGAGACTTAGGCAAGAGCTAGCACAGCCACCTGTCATGCCCAGAGCTGGGACTGGGGGGCTTTGCCGTGGCCCGGTTGGCAGGGGGTTGGGGACAAATCCTGAAAGGAGATGGTGTGGTTAGATGTAAGTAAGAACTTTTATTTCCATATGGTGCTTGGGGTGGGGTCTGATGGGGGCTACAGGGAGGTGCTCCCTGGTCCCCACCCCTACAGCTGCCGATAGGGCCTAAAGATGTACAATAAGTGGGTCTTTCGGGGGAACAGTCTGGAGTGGGAGAAGCCCTGGGTCCCCTCTTTTAAGACATCTTCACGGGTCCCCTCACGGAGCCCATCGCGGATGGCCTGTAGGCGGTGTCGCTTCTCGCTAAGCCAGTGGCCACCCTCCGGGACATCCTGGTGGGACCTCCGCTGTGGCAGCTTCATGATCCAGAAGGCCACCCGGGGATGGAGTTCTGCATGGAAGCTGTTCATGGCCTTCCGGATAGGCACCAGGGCCTCCTTCTCCTCCATCCTGGGTACCTGGGGAGGAAGAACAAGGAGACCCTTTCATACTCCAAACAGCACCCCAGGATGGCCAGTCCCCACTGACCTATTCAGCCCACTTTGCAGATGACAGGGTGCTTTTTGGTTTCAAAAGCCCTGTTTGAGGTTTACAAAGCACTTGGGTTTACACTTAAGGACTAAAAATACTCTGAGGTTTATAGAATGCTTTGGGACGGAAATTCATTTGGGGGCTTTCAGAAGGGAGGTAATAGAGCACTTCAGGGATTATAATGCCTGTTGGGATTACAGAGCACTTTAGGGTTAAATCCTCTCTGAGGTTTAGAGGCTAACAGTTTAAAATGTACAAAGCACTTTGGGACTAAAAACTCTTGGGTTTACTGAAGACTCAGGACCACAAATGCAGTGTGTGATCCTTCATTGATCCTGGATCAAAAGCTTTCAAGGACAGCTTTGAGTCAAGGGAGGAAGTTTGAATACAGACCGAGCGTCTGTTTGGTCCTTGCAGTTCAAAGGGTGGGCTGCTGTTGTGAGTATACAAATTAATGGGTCCCACCCCACCCAGACCTGCTGAATCAGAGTCTGCCTTTTAGTTGATGAGGTCTGAGAAGTCCTGGAGGAGACTGTTGTCGGTTAAATTGTTTCCTTCTGACCAGGCTCAGTGGCTCACCCCTGTAATCCCAGCACTTTGGGAGACTAGGGTGGGCAGATCACAAGGTCAGGAGTTGGAGACCATCCTGGCCAACATGACAAAACCCCATCTCTACTAAAAATACAACAAATAGCCAGACATGATGGCACATGCCTGTAATCCTAGCTACTTGGGAGGCTGAGGTGGGAGAATCGCTTGAACCCGGGAGGCGGAGCCTGCAGTGAGCCGAGATCATGCCACTGCATTCCAGCCTGGGTGACAGTGCGAGATCCAGTCAAAAAAAAACTACATTGTTTCCTCCCCAAATTAATATTTTGAAATCCTAACCTCTAATACCTCAGAATGTGGCCTTATTTGGAACTAGGGTCATTGCAGATAGTTAGTGAAGATGAGGTCATTAGATTTGGCCCTAATCCAACATAACTGGTGTTCTTTTTTTTTTTTTTTTTTTTGAGATGGGGTCTGGCTCTGTTGCCATGGCTGGAGTGCAGTGGCACAATCTCAGTTCGCTGCAGCCTCTGCCTCCCGGGTTCAGACAGTTCTCCCACCACAGTCTCCAGAGTAGCTGGGATTACAGGGGCACACCACCATGCCAGCTACTTTTTCCATTTTCAGTAGAGATGGGGTTTCACCACATTGGCCAGGCTGGTCTTAAACTCCTAACCTCAGGTGATCTGCCCACCCCAGCCTTCCAAAGTGCTGGGATTACAGGTGTGAGCCATCGCACCCAGCCTGTGACTAGTGTTCTTATGCAAAGGGAAAATTCGGACACAGATGCACACAGGAGTACAGCAGATGGAGACAAAGGCAGAGATCATAACCAAAGAACACCAAAGGTGGCCAGCAAAGCACCAGATTGTCCCTCACAGCCTCAGAAGGAACCACCCCTGCTGACACCTTGATCTTCAATGTTCAGCTTCCAGAATTGTGAGACCATCAATTTCTGTTAGAGCCACCCAGTTTGTGGTACTTTGTTTTTTTTTTTTTAAGATGGGTTTTCACCATNTTTTTGAGACAGTGTCTCACTCTGTCACCTGGGCTGGAGAACAGTGTTGCAACCTCAGCTCACTGCAGCCTCCACCTCCTGAGTTCAAGCAATTCTCCCACCTTAGCCTCCCAACTAGCTGGAACTACAGATGCACGCCACCACACCAGGCTAATTTTTCTGTTTAGGTAGAGATGGGATTTCACCATGTTGTCCAGCTGGTCTTGAATTCCTGGCCTCAAGTTACCCGCTGGCCTCAGCCTCTCTAAGTGCTGGGATTATAGGCATGAGCCACCATGTCCAGCTAATAATCATAGTATTATTTCACTAATAGCCATTCATCCAGTCTGCTAGAGTTGCAGAATCTAAGAGAGTGCCTCAGATACAGGGCACACGTTTTCGGATCTCTGACTCTGTATTATGTCAACAAAAATACAACTGTCTTTTTTGTTTGTTTTTGGAGATGGAGTATCGCTCTTTTGCCCAAGGTGGAGTGTAGTGGCGCAATCTCTGCTTACTGCAGCCTCTGCCTCTGGGGTTCAAGTGATTCTCCTGATCACAGAATCTAGATTTGTAGATTTATTTTTCTACTCTACCTTCACCTGTATTTTATACTTTTTGGTCCCTCACTTTTGCTTTTACTACTCCCAAGTTGCTGGGTTTACAGGTACCCACCACCATGCCCGACTAATTTTTGTATTTTTAGTAGAGATGGGATTTCACCATGTTAGCCAGGCTGGCCTTGAACTCCTGACCTTAGGTGATCTGCCGACCTTGGCCTTCCAAAGTGGTGGGATTATAGGCATGGGCAGCTGGCCAAAAATATGGGTATCTTTTATAGCTTATTCACTTTTAAGTTTTTGATGCAAAAACTACAAGCCTCGTCTCCTTTTCTGCTATGCAAAGAAGATTTCTTAAGTCTAGTAACTACTGACTGGACTGCTGAGAGAAGACCACCATGTTAAAGCTTATTGTGTACCCTTGTTAGTCAGTTTTAAAGCCCACTAAAGCTGAATATGCTGTTATTAATCTTCAGTTTGCCTGCATTAAACAAGCTGTTGTTCTTTCAAGTCCCAGAGTTAATTATGCTGAGTCTCACTTTTTGTTTTTATATGCCTTAAATGTTTTGAAAACTTTCTTACTTTATTTAAAAAAAAAAGCACAAAGTCTGCCAAAGAGCACTTTTTTTTTTTTTTTTTTTTTTTTGAGATGCATTCTCATTCTGTTGCCCAGGCTGGAGTACAGTGGTTTGATCTCGGCTCATTGCACTTCCGCCTCCCAAGTAATTTCTCTTTGCTCAGCCTCCTGAGTAGCTGGGACTACAGGCGTGTGCCACCATATTCGGCTAATTTTTGTATTTTTAGTAGAGACAGGGTTTTACCATGTTGCCCAGGCTGGCCTCAAACGCCTAACCTCAGGTGATCTGCCCTCTTCAGCCTCCCAGAGTGCTGGAATTACAGGGTTGAGCCACTGTGCCCAGCCAAGAGCACTTGTAAGAGGGATGGCAGTATCACAAAATCAAGGCAGAGATACAGAGATTAAATGTAAGTGTGCTAATCTAAGAGCTTATAATATGCTGACTGCAGAAAGATCTTCAGTCAATTCTATCTACCTCTTCCAAGATGTCTCAATATCAATATCAGAGTGACACTCAACCATAGATGAAGTTACCAGAAAGTCCCTATTCAACATAGGATTTCATGATTTATTTATAGTTTTTAAATGGGGAAACTGTTACCATATGAACAGAGTAAATGTATTTGCCCTACCCCCTGCAACTGTTTTAAGCTATTGAGTCAGAATAGGAAATGTAGAATTGATAAAAAAATAACCTTTACTTTTTTTCATGTGACAGATTAGTACTTTAAAACAATAAACATTAAATGAAATAAGAAAAAAAAGGAGATGTGGAATACTTGGAATTTATAGGATAATTGGTACAATCATATTATGCCTATTGTTTTCTATCCTTTTATTTGTTGTTACTGCATACACATTTTGATGTTAATTTTGTGATCTCTTATTTCAGGCAAATCCTAAGAGAGAACAACTGTCTACAAACTTTATTACAACACTTAAAATCTCATAGTTTGACAATAGTCAGTAATGCATGTGGAACTTTGTGGAATCTCTCAGCAAGAAATCCTAAAGACCAGGAAGCATTATGGGACATGGGGGCAGTTAGCATGCTCAAGAACCTCATTCATTCAAAGCACAAAATGATTGCTATGGGAAGTGCTGCAGCTTTAAGGAATCTCATGGCAAATAGGCCTGCAAAGTATAAGGATGCCAATATTATGTCTCCTGGTTCAAGCTTGCCATCTCTTCATGTCAGGAAACAGAAAGCCCTAGAAGCAGAATTAGATGCTCAACATTTATCAGAAACTTTTGACAATATAGACAATTTAAGTCCCAAGGCATCTCATCGCAGTAAGCAGAGACACAAGCAAAGTCTCTATGGTGATTATGTTTTTGACACCAATCGACATGATGATAATAGGTCAGAAAATTTTAATACTGGCAACATGACTGTCCTTTCACCATATTTGAATACTACGGTGTTACCCAGTTCCTCTTCATCAAGAGGAAGCTTAGATAGTTCTCGTTCTGAAAAAGATAGAAGTTTGGAGAGAGAACGAGGAATTGGCCTAGGCAACTACCATCCAGCAACAGAAAATCCAGGAACCTCTTCAAAGCGAGGTTTGCAGATTTCCACCACTGCAGCCCAGATTGCCAAAGTCATGGAAGAGGTGTCAGCCATTCATACCTCTCAGGAAGACAGAAGTTCGGGGTCTACCACTGAATTACATTGTGTGACAGATGAGAGAAATGCACTTAGAAGAAGCTCTACTGCCCATACACATTCAAACACTTACAATTTCACCAAGTCAGAAAATTCAAACAGGACATGTTCTATGCCTTATGCCAAATTAGAATATAAGAGATCTTCAAATGATAGTTTAAATAGTGTCAGTAGTAGTGATGGTTATGGTAAAAGAGGTCAAATGAAACCCTCAATTGAATCCTATTCTGAAGATGATGAAAGTAAGTTTTGCAGTTATGGTCAATACCCAGCTGACCTAGCCCATAAAATACATAGTGCAAATCATATGGATGATAATGATGGAGAACTAGATACACCAATAAATTACAGTCTTAAATATTCAGATGAGCAGTTGAACTCTGGAAGGCAAAGTCCTTCACAGAATGAAAGATGGGCAAGACCCAAACACATAATAGAAGATGAAATAAAACAAAATGAGCAAAGACAATCAAGGAGTCAAAGTACAACTTATCCTGTATATACTGAGACCACTGATGATAAACACCTCAAGTTCCAACCACATTTTGGACAGCAGGAATGTGTTTCCCCATACAGGTCACGGGGAGCTAATGGTTCAGAAACAAATCGAGTAGGTTCTAATCATGGAATTAATCAAAATGTAACCCAGTCTTTGTGTCAAGAAGATGACTATGAAGATGATAAGCCAACCAACTATAGTGAACGTTACTCTGAAGAAGAACAGCATGAAGAAGAAGAGAGACCAACAAATTATAGCATAAAATATAATGAAGAGAAACATCATGTGGATCAGCCTATTGATTATAGTTTAAAATATTCTACAGATATTCCTTCGTCACAGAAACAGTCATTTTCATTCTCAAAGAGTTCATCTGGCCAAAGCACTAAAACTGAACACATCTCTTCAAGCAGTGAGAATACATCCACACCTTCATCTAATGTCAAGAGGCAGAATCAGCTTCATCCAAGTTCTGCACAGAACAGAAGTGGTCAGACTCAAAAGGCTGCCACTTGCAAAGTTTCTATTAACCAAGAAACAATACAGACTTATTGTGTAGAAGATACCCCAATATGTTTTTCAAGATGTAGTTCATTATCATCTTTGTCATCAGCTGAAGATGAAATAGGATGTGGTCAGACGACACAGGAAGCAGATTCTGCTAATACTCTGCAAATAGCAGAAATAAAAGAAAATAATGGAACTAGAGCAACTGAAGATCCTGTGAGCGAAGTTCCAACAGTGTCGCAGCACACTAGAACCAAATCCAGCAGACTGCAGGGTTCTAGTTTATCTTCAGAATCGACCAGACATAAAGCTGTTGAATTTTCTTCAGGAGCAAAATCCCCCTCCAAAAGTGGTGCTCAGACACCTAAAAGTCCTCCTGAACACTATGTGCAGGAGACTCCACTCATGTTTAGCAGATGTACTTCTGTCAGTTCACTTGATAGTTTTGAGAGTCGTTCGATTGCTAGTTCCGTTCAGAGTGAACCGTGCAGTGGAATGGTAAGTGGCATTATAAGCCCCAGTGATCTTCCAGATAGCCCTGGACAAACCATGCCACCAAGCAGAAGTAAAACCCCTCCACCTCCTCCTCAAACAGCTCAGACCAAGCGAGAAGTACCTAAAAGTAAAGCACCTGGTGCTGAAAAGAGAGAGAGTGGACCTAAGCAAGCTGCAGTAAACGCTGCAGTTCAGCGGGTCCAGGTTCTTCCAGATGCTGATACTTTATTACATTTTGCCACGGAAAGTACTCCAGATGGATTTTCTTGTTCATCTAGCCTGAGTGCTCTGAGCCTCGATGAGCCATTTATACAGAAAGATGTGGAATTAAGAATAATGCCACCAGTTCAGGAAAATGACAATGGGAATGAAACAGAATCAGAGCAGCCTAAAGAATCAAATGAGAACCAGGAGAAAGAGGTAGAAAAAACTGTTGATTCTGAAAAGGACCTATTAGATGATTCAGATGATGATGATATTGAAATACTAGAAGAATGTATTATTTCTGCTATGCCGACAAAGTCATCACATAAATCAAAAAAGCCAGCCCAGACTCCTTCAAAATTACCTCCACCTGTGGCAAGGAAACCAAGTCAGCTGCCTGTGTACAAACTTCTACCATCACAAAACAGGTTGCAACCCCAAAAGCATGTTAGTTTTACACCGGGAGATGATATGCCACGGGTGTATTGTGTAGAAGGGACACCTATAAACTTTTCCACAGCTACATCTTTAAGTGATCTAACAATAGAATCCCCTCCAAATGAGTTAGCTGCTGGAGAAGGAGTTAGAGCAGGGGCACAGTCAGGTGAATTTGAAAAACGAGATACCATTCCTACAGAAGGCAGAAGTACAGAGGAGGCCCAAGGAGGAAAAAACTCATCTGTAACCATACCTGAACTGGATGACAATAAAGCAGAAGAAGGTGATATTCTTGCAGAATGCATTAATTCCGCTATGCCCAAAGGGAAAAGTCACAAGCCTTTCCGTGTGAAAAAGATAATGGACCAGGTCCAGCAAGCATCTGCGTCTTCATCTGCAACCAACAAAAATCAGTTAGATGGTAAGAAAAAGAAACCTACTTCACCAGTAAAACCTATACCACAAAATACTGAATATAGGACACGTGTAAGAAAAAATGTAGACTCAAAAAATAATTTAAATGCTGAGAGAGCTCTCTCAGACAACAAAGATTCAAAGAAACAGAACTTGAAAAATAATTCCAAGGACTTCAATGATAAGCTCCCAAATAATGAAGATAGAGTCAGAGGAAGTTTTGCTTTTGATTCACCTCATCATTATACACCTATTGAAGGAACTCCTTACTGTTTTTCACGAAATGATTCTTTGAGTTCCCTAGATTTTGATGATGATGATGTTGACCTTTCCAGAGAAAAGGCTGAATTAAGAAAGGGGAAAGAAAATAAGGAATCAGAAGCTAAAGTTACCAGCCACACAGAACTAACCTCCAACCAACAATCAGCTAATAAGACACAAGCTATTGCAAAGCAGCCAATAAATAGAGGTCAGCCTAAACCCATACTGCAGAAACAATCCACTTTTCCCCAGTCATCCAAAGACATACCAGACAGAGGGGCAGCAACTGATGAAAAGTTACAGAATTTTGCTATTGAAAATACTCCAGTTTGCTTTTCTCATAATTCCTCTCTGAGTTCTCTCAGTGACATTGACCAAGAAAACAACAACAATAAAGAAAATGAACCTATCAAAGAGGCTGAGCCCCCTGACTCACAGGGAGAGCCAAGTAAACCTCAAGCATCAGGCTATGCTCCTAAATCGTTTCATGTTGAAGATACCCCTGTTTGTTTCTCAAGAAACAGTTCTCTCAGTTCTCTTAGTATTGACTCTGAAGATGACCTGCTGCAGGAATGTATAAGTTCCGCGATGCCAAAAAAGAAAAAGCCTTCAAGACTCAAGGGTGATAATGAAAAACATAGCCCCAGAAATATGGGTGGCATGTTAGCTGAAGATCTGACACTTGATTTGAAAGATGTACAGAGACCAGATTCAGAACATGGTTTATCCCCTGATTCAGAAAATTTTGATTGGAAAGCTATTCAGGAAGGTGCAAATTCCATAGTGAGTAGTTTACATCAAGCTGCTGCCGCTGCCTGTTTATCTAGACAAGCTTCATCTGATTCTGATTCCATCCTTTCCTTGAAATCAGGAATCTCTCTGGGGTCACCATTTCATCTTACACCTGATCAAGAAGACAAACCCTTTACCAGTAATAAAGGCCCACGAATTCTAAAACCAGGGGAGAAAAGTACCTTGGAAACTAAAAAGATAGAATCTGAAAGTAAAGGAATCAAAGGAGGAAAAAAAGTTTATAAAAGTTTGATTACTGGAAAGGTTCGATCTAATTCAGAAATTTCAGGCCAAATGAAACAGCCTCTTCAAGCAAACATGCCTTCAATCTCTCGAGGCAGGACAATGATTCATATTCCAGGAGTTCGAAATAGCTCCTCAAGTACAAGTCCTGTTTCTAAAAAAGGCCCCACACTTAAGACCCCAGCCTCCAAAAGCCCTAGTGAAGGTCAGACGGCCACCACTTCTCCTAGAGGAGCCAAGCCATCTGTGAAATCAGAATTAAGCCCTGTTGCCAGGCAGACATCCCAAATAGGTGGGTCAAGTAAAGCACCTTCTAGATCAGGATCTAGAGATTCAACCCCTTCAAGACCTGCCCAGCAACCATTAAGTAGACCTATACAGTCTCCTGGGCGAAACTCTATTTCCCCTGGTAGAAATGGAATAAGTCCTCCTAACAAGTTATCTCAGCTTCCAAGGACATCATCCCCTAGTACTGCTTCAACTAAGTCCTCAGGTTCTGGAAAAATGTCGTATACATCTCCAGGCAGACAGATGAGCCAGCAGAACCTTACCAAACAAACAGGTTTATCCAAGAACGCCAGTAGTATTCCAAGAAGTGAGTCTGCCTCCAAAGGACTAAATCAGATGAATAATGGCAATGGAGCCAATAAAAAGGTAGAACTTTCTAGAATGTCTTCAACTAAATCAAGTGGAAGTGAATCTGATAGATCAGAAAGACCTGTATTAGTACGCCAGTCCACTTTCATCAAAGAAGCTCCAAGCCCAACCTTACGAAGAAAATTGGAGGAATCTGCTTCATTTGAATCTCTTTCTCCATCGTCTAGACCAGCTTCTCCCACTAGGTCCCAGGCACAAACTCCAGTTTTAAGTCCTTCCCTTCCTGATATGTCTCTATCCACACACTCATCTGTTCAGCCGGGTGGATGGCGAAAACTCCCACCTAATCTCAGTCCCACTATAGAGTATAATGATGGAAGACCAGCAAAGCGCCATGATATTGCACGGTCTCATTCTGAAAGTCCTTCTAGACTGCCAATCAATAGGTCAGGAACCTGGAAACGTGAGCACAGCAAACATTCATCATCCCTTCCCCGAGTAAGCACTTGGAGAAGAACTGGAAGTTCATCTTCAATTCTTTCTGCTTCATCAGAATCCAGTGAAAAAGCAAAAAGTGAGGATGAAAAACATGTGAACTCTATTTCAGTAACCAAACAAAGTAAAGAAAACCAAGTATCCGCAAAGGGAACATGGAGAAAAATAAAAGAAAATGAAATTTCTCCCACAAACAGTACTTCTCAGACTGTTTCCTCAGGTGCTACAAATGGTGCTGAATCAAAGACCCTAATTTATCAAATGGCACCTGCTGTTTCTAAAACAGAGGATGTTTGGGTGAGAATTGAGGACTGTCCCATTAACAACCCTAGATCTGGAAGATCTCCCACAGGTAATACTCCCCCAGTGATTGACAGTGTTTCAGAAAAGGGAAATCCAAACATTAAAGAGTCAAAAGATAATCAGGCAAAACAAAACGTGGGTAATGGCAGTGTTCCCATGCGTACCGTGGGTTTGGAAAATCGCCTGAACTCCTTCATTCAGGTAGATGCCCCTGACCAAAAAGGAACTGAGACAAAACCAGGACAAAATAATCCTGTCCCTGCATCAGAGACTAATGAAAGTTCTATAGTGGAACGTACCCCATTTAGTTCTAGCAGCTCAAGCAAACACAGTTCACCTAGTGGGACTGTTGCTGCCAGAGTGACTCCTTTTAATTACAACCCAAGCCCTAGGAAAAGCAGCGCAGATAGCACTTCAGCCCGGCCGTCTCAGATCCCAACTCCAGTGAATAACACAAAGAAGCGAGATTCAAAAACTGACAGCACAGATTCCAGTGGAACCCAAAGTCCTAAGCGCCATTCTGGGTCTTACCTTGTGACATCTGTTTAAAAGAGCTGGAAGAATGAAACTAAGATAATTATATGTTAATTACAACTATATAGATATTTTGTTTCAAATGAAACTTTAAAAGACTAAACAATTTTGTAAATAGGTTTGATTCTTGTTAGAGGGTTTTTGTTCTGGAAGCCATATTTGATAGTATACTTTGTCTTCACTGGTCTTATTTTGGGAGGCACTCTTGATGGTTAGGAAAAAAATAGTAAAGCCAAGTATGTTTGTACAGTATGTTTTACATGTATTTAAGTAGCATCCCATCCCAACTTCCTTTAATTATTGCTTGTCTTAACACTACAGATAGAAAATATGATATATTGCTGTTATCAATCATTTCTAGATTATAAACTGACTAAACTTACATCAGGGAAAAATTGGTATTTATGCAAAAAAATAAAATGTTTTTGTCTTTGTGAGTCCATCTAACATCATAATTAATCATGTGGCTGTGAAATTCACAGTAATATGGTTCCCAATGAACAAGTTTACCCAGCCTGCTTTGCTTTACTGCATGAATGAAACTGATGGTTCAATTTCAGAAGTAATGATTAACAGTTACGTGGTCACATGATGTGCATAGAGATAGCTGCAGTGTAATAATTTACACTATTTTGTGCTCAAAAGAAAACAAAAATCTGTGTAACTGTAAAACATTGAATGAAACTATTTTACCTGAACTAGATTTTATCTGAAAGTAGGTAGAATTTTTGCTATGCTGTAATTTGTTGTATATTCTGGTATTTGAGGTGAGATGGCTGCTCTTTTATTAATGAGACATGAATTGTGTCTCAACAGAAACTAAATGAACATTTCAGAATAAATTATTGCTGTATGTAAACTATTACTGAAATTGGTATTTGTTTGAAGGGTCTTGTTTCACATTTGTATTAATAATTGTTAAAAAGGCCTCTTTTAAAGCTTATATAATTTTTTTTCTTCAGATTCTATGCATTATGAGTAAAATTCCTCTTACTGTAATAAAAATAATTGAAAAAGACTATTGCCACTTAACCACTCCATGCATTGGCACTTAGCCATTCCTGAAATTTCTTTTATGTAATTAGCTCTTCTTAATTTTTAATATTTTTCCACTTAAACTTTTTTTTTCTTACTCTACTGGAGCTCAGTAAAAATAAATTCATTATAATAGCAATGTAAACAGCCTAGCACAGACTAAGCATTGAACATAATAGGCCCACATAGATTATTTCCTTTTCTTAATATTAAAGAATTCTGTACTTGAAATTGGTTATTCTTAGGTACAGGTTAGTCTCTTTGAAGCTTTACAGTGTTAACTGTCTTTACCCTTCATCTTGTTGCAGCTGGGTCTGACATGAACACTTTTTATCATCCTGTATGATAGGGCAAAATTTCAGCAATCAAGTATAATCATCGCTTAGCCATGCTCAGAAAATTCAAATCACATGGAACTTCAAAGGTATATTTAATACCATTAAGATATTCAGAAGTATATTTTAAAATTCCTGCCTGTAAAGGAAACTTGGTTTTGATGGGTACAGTTCTAGGGTACATGTTAAGTACCCCCTTATACAAGGGACGGAAGTCCTCCTTCCTGAAGGAAAATAAACTGACACTAACTGAGGTAATTTACTTAATATATCCTGATTTGTTCTGAAAGATCAGAGGGTGACTGGTGATACATGTACACATATTTGTTAAATAAATGAAAATTTATTTTTAGTGATAAAATTCATAAACTCTTATTTGGGGAAGGGAAAAGATTTTTAAGCGTGGTGGGGCACTCAGAAGAGGAGATAAGAGAGGGGTAAACACACCTACCTGGTGCCTTGAAAAATCACATCAAATACTTAATTATCTACCCCTCACCTGTGGTTATAACTTACAGGTAATGAAGATGATTTTTTTAAAGCTGAAATGCCAGTTAAGTGCTATGACTTGAGCTAAGGTATTTGACTCCAATGCCTATATTGTGTCTACTGCACCACTTTGTAAACACCTCAGTTTACTATCTTTGAGATGATTGACATTTAAATTTTTGCCAAATGTTATCTGAAATTGTCTATGAATACTATCTATTTCTGTTGTTCTCCAAGGCTTCCATAAACAATGGAGATACATGCATATAGGTCATAGTTGTTTCATTTTCTGATTTTCTAATTTTTTGAATTATTGCTTGCCAGTTTTTGCAAACCACTTCAAGTATTTTTATGGAAAGAGATGGGGTATTAAGAGATGGGATGTTAATCACTTAGATAAAATGGCCTTTTAATTCAAGTAAGGAAGAAAACATCAATGCTGAAAATGAAGAGTTCATTCCACATGCCAGAAAAGTGGAATTTTTGTAGGCATCACTTAACACTAACACTGACTGGGAGGAGGGCTAGTCTCTAGCACCCATTGAAGTAAAGGTAGCTGGATGAGGCCCTCTACTTAGAGATAGTGGCTCTGAATTCGTAAAGGGGCAAATCTCAATTCTAATTATAGATGTTCACAGGGTGCTGCTATAATTGATACCAGGCCAAATATTCCCAGTTTATGTTTGTTAACAAATGGCATACTAAGCCCAGTGTTGGGAATTAGTCAAGAGTTAGGATGCGTGTTTAGAGAAGAGTGGGGGAGGGAGAGTTCCCTATGGTAAAGCACTTCAAACAAGTATATTGGGATCACCAGGAGTGCTTACCAAGGCTTAGCTGGGCCATACCCCCAGTTTGATTCAGAAGGTTTGGAATGGGGCCCAAGAACTTGCCTCTCTAACAAGTTCAAAGGTGAGGCTAGTGCTGCTGGTCTGGAGACCACACTTTGAGAATTACTGTCCTAAGTTATCACAGTGAAGTTCCTTGAGCGATTATTGCCTTCAGCTCTAGCGGTTCCTTCCAACAACTGGACCTTTCATCTGACAACGTATACAACAAATAAACTGCTTCCCTTAGGCATAAAAGACTTGAATATTGAGCCATCCAATCTGATAATGCCCATCTCAACTCCTGACAGCAGACAAACATAACCAGATGTGAATGAACAAGTAATTCTAAAAACAATTATATCTGAAGTATCAGTTAATGTTCCCTTTGAGACTGTTATTATAAAAGGCAATAACTAAAGCAAAGATGTAATTTGAATTTTCAGTAAGATTAAAAGAGACTATAAAAAGAACTTTGAGATGAGAAACAGTTTATTTCAGATGAAAATGTATCCAGTTTTTTAATATACAGTGGAAGTGCTTAATAATTAGCAAGTTAGATTGATACTTGAGGACAACCTTACAAATTACCAGGGTAATGAAAAGGAAGTAATCAAAGATAAGCCCCTTAAGGATTAAATAGCACTGTAAGTACAATAAAATGTTTTGGATTAAGTAAAACATGGATTATGTTGCCACAAGGTTAATTACATGAAAGGATGAATCTTGAGGATGGAAGCCAGTTGCACAGTATCTGAATATGTTATCACAGGGTCTCTTGGAATCTAAGGAAGAAAGAAAGCACCAGAAATGCAAAAAGTAAATTGCCCACAGCTAAAGAAACATCTGAGTAGTCAGATCATTAAAATTTATGAAATTATTTTTCAAGTCATGGTGGCTGAGGTAGAGTGTATAATTTTTTTCCTTTTTAATCATATTTTCCTCATATTATGCTGACTTTAAAATTTAAAGACTACTTTGTAATATTGAAACCTATGGACTGTGGCTCCTGTAAACCCCAGGTCATTTTCCCGCCATTCTTATAACTGTGATCTATAAAAGTATATTCTGCTTTTTGTTAGGCCATTGATGCTTTTTTTCAACCTGTACGTTCTATGTATATAATATTGTTCTTGGTGCTAAATACACTTTCTTTCCTCTGATATTCAGGATAATTTCCTCTACATGTGTGACTTATTTTCTCGAAGTTATGTGATTTTTTTAAATTAAAAATATTCAACATAATGTATACTACTGAAGGTGACCACTGAATATAAAGCAACATTAGTGAAAAATAACTATTGAAAGGAAATGCCAAACATTAACGGCCCACACCACCTTTTGGAATCCAGACCCTTAGCCTCACTGATTGGTCACTGAACCAAGTACCCAGTCTTTCTCCCTGACCTTGGCTGTTTGTACCAGAGTTAGATATCTGACCTAGAAGAGATTCATCATCAGCTAGTAGTGACCAAAGACTTGTTTATCACTGCTTGGAAAGAAAAAAAAAATGATTAGGTCAATCAGTTTGCAATAAGAGTCACAAAGGAAATTTCTGGCCGGTTCTTGAGTGTGGGAACAGAAAAAGCATGCACAGTTAAGGCTCAAATTGCTACGACTGCCATCATAAAGCTTAAACTAAGAGAAAACCACCTAGTGGAGAAAGAGGAGAAGGGAACAGATACTGGGAGGATGCATAGAGAGCAAGTGAGAGACAAGAGTCACAAGCTCAAAACCAGCCTGGGCAACAAAGCAAGACCCTGTCTCTACCCAAAAA
>NW_016107361.1:911885-919731 GCF_001604975.1 Cebus imitator | reverse complement strand
AAAAAAAAAAAGTCAGTGGGAAGAGAAGAATAGGTTGCCTCCAAAGGAGAAAAAAAACTTATGTTGGCAACAATTATCTCTGCAACACTAAATGTCAAAGAACAAAACACCACGAAACAATGGAACTGTATGCAGCATTTGGAAGGAAACAGAAATATTACCTAAGAATTCTGAAACCAACCATACTAACATTTCATTTATCAACCTTTGGGATTCTTGTTATAGTTAAAAACAAGACCTCTAAATGACAAGATGTTTATTTAAAGAATATGAGGTAGCTCACAGGATCTGTACGAGGACTAAAAAATCAGTCTTAGAAACTACACAGTAGAAACAATATCCAAACCATGCTGTGAGACTGCAGTAAAGACCTAGATGCTACCCCTAATGCTGGAATCCTCTGACACCATCACCATAAATTAAGACATGTGACACTCCACACTGCTTGCTTCTGAATTGAAGTCTTGCTTGAGTGGACGTGGTTGGCAGAGGATGTGTTACATGCCTGTAGCATCTGGGAAAGCTCACTTTTTTGTTTCTCCATTGAGGAGGCTGGATTCATAAAAATGAATTTCTCAAATGTATGAGAGATACTGCAAAAACACTTGGGAGCCAGAAACCATGACAATATTCCAGCTGCCCCAGTAATTAAAGTAAATGGAACGGTATTAAGGAAACAGTTTCAGCAATGAAATATTTAAACTTGAATAAATGTATAAATAATTGTCATTAAGCTGATAATAAAACTCAATGTGAATGTCCAGATAACTCAAAAGAGAAACAATGCAATGCTTAGTAATTTAAATAATCTTAAATTCAAGATTATTCAACCCAAACTGGGAAATAAGGGTTAGAAGGGAAGGAAGAGGTAGAAACATACTGTTTTGAATTTTATGTAGGCAGTGTGGATACTTTTATTTTTAACTTGAAAAACATACGAATTCAGTTTTTACATATAGTGGTAATTTCAATGTTAAAAAAAAAAATAAACTACTTTTCCTGGTTTGGGGAGCACTTGTGAACTTGTAACCCCTCTTTCTTCCTGAAGTAACTTAAAACTAACAGAAAACTGTATTTAAGCAAAATTTTCCATCCAAATCACTAGCTGAAAGAAAACAGCTAAATTAGCAATAGTGAAGCATGAAATGACGGAATAAGAGTAAATAAATGTATTAAACACATAAAATATCCACTATCAGATTGGATAGAAGAAAATCTTCCAACTATATGCCACTAACAAAATAGTCTAAATGATTCAGAATAATAAAATAAAATGTAAAACCACCTCGCACAGGCAAATGCAAAGAAAACAGTAAAGGCAAATTTATGACAATATAATTTTGAATAAAAGACATCAAACATGAAACATAATGACAACATTTGGTACTATAAATAATAACTTCTCATTTTGTACAGACTAATTCATCTGTAAAACACTGGCAGCCTCACTGGTATCATGGTTTTTGTTAATTTCTCTTTGTAATTTTTGGTGGTGGTGGTTATTGTTGTTTGTTTTGAGACATAGTCTCACTTTGTTGCCCAGGCTGGAGTGCAGTGGCTCAATCTCTGCTCACTGCAACCTCCATCTCCTGGGTTCAAGTGATTCTCCTGCCTCAGCCTTCCAAGTAGCTGAGATTACAGGCACATGCCACCACACCCAGCTAATTTTTTGTATTTTAGTAGAGAGAGGGGGTTTCACCATGTTGGTCAGGTTAGTCTTGAACTTCTGACTAACCTGACCAACAGGTTAGTGATCCACCCACCTTGGCCTCCCAAAGTGCTGGGATTACAGGTGTGAGCCACTGTGCCTGGCCTGTAATTTTGTTTCAGACATTTAGTACCAAGGAACAGTTATTATTTAAAAACCACAACTTCTAACCTGGGCATGATGGCTCATACCTGTAATCCTAGCAATTAGGGAGGCCAAGGCAGGAGGATCTCTTGAGCCCAGGAGTTTGAGACTAGCCTGGGCAACATAGTGAGACCCGTGTCTCTATTTTAAAAATAATAAGCCACAACTTCCTTTTAAAAAGGTGGATCCTGTGAAAGGAAGTTTCTCAGAAGAGCCTTTTCTTTAGCGGAGGAACTTGATGAGCTGGAAATCTGTAAAACTAAGTTTGGAGTGAGTTGGGAGGAGAGTCAGAGAAAATTTAATAGGTTTGCTTAAGAGAAGCAAGAATCTGGAATTCGTGGGGTAGTCCCGGAATGGGAGACTGAGGAGGAGAGATGGGAGAGAACAAAGGGAAAGAGGAGAAAGCAAAATATGGAAAGGTCAACATCCTAGGTGAAGTAACATGGCCATGATACAGTGGCTAAAATGATTCGAGAGAGATATACACTATTTCAGTTGGAACCCTAGGTTCTTTGCAAAATCTCTATTCCAGTGTTAACCTATTCACTTGTGTTTGATTTTCAGTCTTTTCTTAACAATTGTAATTAGCTTTTGCTCAAAGCAATAGAAAAAAAAAAAAAACAATTGTCACTAGGCTCACCATCATACTAACACTAATTATTTAAATCTAAGTATAAATTAGATTTCAGTATTCAGCACTGTTTTATAATACATGACTTCGATTTTCTTCAATTCCTTATGTTAATTTGACTTGGCTGGAGTATTTCTTCAAATGATTTTTTTTTCAGAAAAGCTAAATTAGGGTACTTTCTAAATCTAGGCTTGTTTTCAAATTGTTTTATTTTGCTCTCACAAAAAGGATAATTTGCATCACAGTTTTGGTCACAATTCTTTTTCCTCAGAACTTTTAGCTTTTAGCATTTACTACTGCTAAGAAGTTACAGTATCACTCTGGGTTTCTTCCATTACAGATAACTTTTATTTCCTACTTGACTGTTTATAGGGTTTTGTTTTAAGCCTTTTAATTAAGAAATTTTACTAGGAAAAGTCCAGCTGTTTGTCCTTTTTTCTCACAACTCTTTTAATCCTGAATCTTTTCAGTCTTAAACCTTTAAGCAAATCTTCACATGTTCTCTCTTTTATTGTTACTTCCCTTCTATCACTTCTTTTCTCTCTCCGCTGCATCAGAAATCAAGTCACAATATAAGGAATTTGGGCCAGGTGTGGTGGCTCACGCTTGTAATCCCGGCACTTTGGGAGACTAAGGCAGGCGGATCGCTTGAGTTTCAGAGCAGCATGGGCAACATAGCAAAACCTCATCTTTACTAAAAACAGAAAAAATTAACTGGGTGTGGTGGCGCACACCTGTAGTCCCAGCTACTCAGGAGGCTGAGGTGGAAGAAATCACCTGAGCCCAGGAAGTTGAGGCTGCAGTGAGCCATAGTGATTATGCCACTGCACTCCAGCCTGGGCAACAGGATTGAGACGCTGTCTCAAGAAAAAAAAGGTATGGAGGGTGGGGGGCGGTGGCTCACGCCTGTAAGCCCAGCACTTTGGGAGGCCAAGGTGGCCAGATCACTTGAGGTCAGAAGTTTGAGACCAGTCTGGCCAACATGGAGAAACCTGTCTCTACTAAAAATACAAAAATTAGCCAGGCATGGTGGCCTGTGCCTGTAGTCCCAGCTACTTAGAAGGCTGAGGCAGGAGAATCACTTGAACCTGGGAGGCAGAGGCTGCAGTGAGCCGAGATCAGGCCACTGCCCTCCAGCCTGGGTGACAGAGCAAGGCTCTGTCTCAAAAAAAAAAAAAAAAAAAGTTTGGATACTGGGTCCAAATCAACTGTATCCACCAAAATTGCCCTTGCCATCAGAAATCTGGTGGTGCCTAAGTGGGGACACTACTGTCAGGAGTTCTTGATGTCCAGAAGTTGCACTGCATTCCCCTAGATGTGGAAAGAACACCTGTCCTCCACTTTGGTATTAATATTCCCCACAACAGTACAAAAGCAGTATTGTTTGTGTTCAGGTGCCTTATTTTTAATGAAACAGTTTCATTAAAACAAATTTACTGATAGCCTATTCTCCTAACTCAAAATATAGATATGAATCTTCCAGGGTCTGGATACAAATCTTAGTGACAAATACCATGTTGTGCTCTGACAATTTTCCCCCAGACGGTGAAAGTTTTGTCATTGGGTCAAGTTGGTCTACATAATTCTTAGTTGTTCTAGGGTAAACTCTGTGTTCTGTGGAATTGACTTCCGACAGAATGGTAGGACAAAGTTCCAAAAATGGCATACTATCTCTCATTCCACCTGCTTTTTTGCAGTACAAATCTATAGGTCCTCCTTTGAATCTGAGTTGGTCCTGTGACTGCTTTGACCAATAGGATGTGGAGAAAATGATCTGGAACTTACAAGATCAGGCATTTAAAAAGCCTAGCAGCGTCTACTTTGCCATCTGCAGGAAACTTGTTAAAATGGTAATGAAGACTTTTTTTCAAGACTTTTGCAATAAGGGTGTTGCAATAGGGGAATGGGATTAGCAGCTGAGATTTATAGCCAAAGGGGTAAGTGGATAGAAAATTGCTAAGAAAAGACATCAAGGAGAGGGAGATCCTTGCTAACCTGACTTAGAAGGATTCTTGCCGAAGGCAGGCCGAAAGCTTTTACATCAAAGGTGGGGGATGGGGAATTTGATTAGATTTCAAAAAGGGTAGGGAAATTCTCACTAAACTTAGCAGGATTCTTGCTAAAACTAGGTTGGGCTAGGCAGGTCAAAGAGAAGATTGGGGCCAAGGTCAAGACCTAATTGAGAAGAGGACTCAGAGTAGCCTGTTTAAAATTTGGTCAAGGAGAGATTCCTTATCAGAGCCCAACCTAATCATATGGAGATGCTACACCACATGGAGACAGAGATATCTAACCAGCCTTCAGCTGTTCCAGCCATCCCAACTAAGGCAGACATGAGCATAAAATCATTTTGGACTTTCTAGCCCCAGCAGATGCCACTGACAACAGAGACAAGCTGTTCCTGTTTTTCTACCCTACCCACACTCCACTTTCATGAGCAAATCAATTATTGTTGTTCTAAAGCGGTAAGTTTTAGAGTGCTTTGTTACACAGCAACAGACAAGTGAGACAGGCAGCCATCCCCGCTAGCTAACCAAATATGCCCAAGAATGCTATGAATTTCCCGGTGGACTCAACTCAAGCTCAGGCTGGGGTGATCCTGCTATGGCTGTATGCATGTGAGTCTCACCCTTAGATTTGTCAGCAACTTGAACTAGATTCTTCATGTTAGGCTTTTGAAAGTTTAATTATAGTGTGTCTTAATGTGGGTCTCTTTGAGTTAATCTTACTTGCAGTTCATTGAGCTTCTTGGATGTTTATATTATGTCTTTCATCAAATTTGAGAATTTTTCAGCCATTATTTCTTCAAAATTCTGGCTGTCCTTTCTGTCTCTCTTCTCCTTCTAAAACTCCCATGACATGTATATTAGTCCACTTGATGGTGTTCCAACAGATCCCTTAGGATTTGTTTGCTTTTCTTTTTTTTTTCTTTTTGGTTCCGCAGACTCAGTAATTTCCATTATCTTCAAGTTTGTTCTTTCTTTTGTCTGCTCAAAAGTGCCTCTGAATCCCTCTAGTGAATTTTGCATTTCAGTTACTGTATTTTTTCACCTTCAGAATTTCTTTTTGTCTTCTTTTTAGATTTTGTGTTACTTTATTGTTTTTTTTGTTTTTTGTTTTTTTTCCCTTCACATGGGCAGGGGAAGCCTGTGCACTAAGGTAAATGCGGCCCCCAGAGGAAAAGGGCTCTCCTGAAGCCGTTTCCCTCTTCCTGAGGTGGCCAAGAAACAGAGGAACCAAGGAGCAGAACTTTAACTGTGTGTTTCTTCAGTTGCTTGGGTGGTCAAACAAGAGCGATTTCACCCTCAATACATGCTGACTTTGTCCCCTTCTCCCCTGAAGATTTAGACAAAACCCCTACCCCTTCCTCAAGGGAGAGTCTGGTTTGTGAAAAACGCACTTTCCCAGAGTCCCACAATTGCTTTTCAAATAACTGCTCTAGATGCTTTTTGGAACCAGGTCCTTTTGTTAGAATTCATAAAGCAAATCTTTGGGATCAGAGGAGTAAAGGAGGAAGCTTAGAGCTCAATAAACCAGGAGATGTTTAAAAGAGAGAGCAAGGAAGGACATGAGGCTTCGGGGTATAACACGCAGGGTTGGGTGGAGTGTCATGGCCCAAGGGACCCAGCGCTTGCAGTACCCAAAAGAACCCTTGGGGGGAAATGCCACGGCCCTGAAATAAGAAAGTGTCCATCTAATCTGGTGAAATCCCCACCTTATTTGTTCCAATGAATATGTATTTGCATGTTATAAAATTTCTATGAATTCACTTTCTAAAGAACATTTAGTAGCATTGTTCTACTGGTCTCTGGTAAAGATATAAGCAAAGTAAATGCCCATTAACAGAGGAATGGTTGAATAAATCGGGATATGTCTATTTTGTGGAGTTTTATGCAGCCACTAAAAGCACTGAGTGACAGCCACCCTACCAACTCACCTGGTGGGATTTCCTTTTTTTTTTTTTTTTAAGGAAGGAAGGAAAGAAAGAAAAAGAAAGAAAGAGAGAAAGAGGAAGAGAAAGAGGGAGATCGGGAGTCTCACTGCATTGCCCAAGCTGGAGTGCAGTCTAAAAATGGGTATTAAAAACCTCTTTTATGCCAATAATTGTGCTTGATGTCAACCAATATTTCACTTAAACTTTATTGTTATTTCCATTTTGTAAATGGTTTCCTCAACTTTCTCCACATCTTCCTTTAGTTCTGTGAGCATCCTTAAGACAGTTGTCTTAAAGCCTTTGTCCAGTACATCTACCATCAGATCTTTTCAGAAATAGTACTTGTTGATATCATTTACTTTTTCCCCTTTCCCCCTACTCTGAGATTTACCAAGATTTTTTTCCCTTTTAATGAGGCTAATTTTCCTATTTCTTTGTATGCCTTGTGATTTTTTTTGTTGAAAACTGGACATTTGACTCCAATGGCACTTGTTTTCAAATCTTATTTTTTATCAAACTATCTTTCTTTTCTTCTTGCAGATGTGCCACTAAATCCAACACACTAACCTTGGTTGAGGCTGCCGGCTGGCAGTGGGGTTCACAAAAATAGAAAGAGAAGATCAAGGTAAGCAGGAGATGTGGTAACTCTGGAAATAAATTCCCTCCTTCCCTAGGTTTTTGTTTGTTTGTTTGTTTAATTGTGGTAGGCTCTCTCTGTTCCAAGGTTCAGCGTGAGGTATACACTTGAGGTCTTCTCAGGTTTTTCTGATCCTAGTCTTTTCCTCAGCATGCACAGTTACTATCTAATTTTCCTCATGTATGCCATTGTTTTTGGATGTCCTAGTCTTTAATGCCTGCTTTCCAAAAGAAGAAAAATAGAGAGAAATTAAGAAGGAGGGGCAGTAGCCCTTTAAATCCCCTGGAAGTCACTTCAGCTGGAGGGAAGGGGCTTGAAACAATGGGGGGAGGTACAAAATCCATAACCATCTCCCTCTCTGTCTGCACTTCTATGATCAGAAGCAGCAATCAATGACCAGTGTACAGATGCTCAATATTTGGAAGACAGGGTACTTTTTGGCCACTCTGGGTCCTATAAGCTACTCCTGGAATGCTTATGCAGCTGACTATCACAGGGCTGGGGATGGGCATGGGTAACTGCTACTGTATTAAGAACTGATACTGACCAAAAATAACTGCAATTTACTGTTCAGTTCTTCCCCTGGAAGTCACAAGCATTCAATAGACCCCATAGTTTCTAAATAGCTACATCTCACAGATTCTGCTAATGCAATCATTGTGGTGGGAGGATGGATTCCTGGTTCTTTCTACTCCACAATCTTATCAGAATACTCTTTCAATTCCTACTCAACTATCTATCTTAGGAAAATTTCTCTTGTACACCTTGATCTTCTCCTTTTTTTTTTTTTTT
>NW_016107361.1:887398-911749 GCF_001604975.1 Cebus imitator | reverse complement strand
TCGGCTCACTGCAACCTCTGCCTCCTGGGTTAAAGCAATTCTCCTGCCTCAGCGTCCCGAGTAGCTGGGATTACAGCTACAGCCCACCACCTTGCCAGGCTAATTTTGTATTTTTAGTAGAGATGCGGTTTCACCATGTTGGCCAGGCTGGTCACAAACTCCTGACCTCAAATGATCCACCAACCTCAGCCTCCTAAAGTACTGGGATTACAGGTGTGAGCCACCACATCTGGCCGACGTTCTCTTTCTACCTTTGTGAACCCCACCTCCAGCCAGCAGCCGCAATCAAAGTTGGTAAGTCGAATTAGGGACACATCTGTATGAAGAAAAATAAGATAGTTTGATAAAAATAAGATTTGAAAACAAGCACTATAATTCTATAAAGCCCTTTTATCATCTCTTTACAATTTTTCATGTCCATCTTCGTCCTCATTTAATTCAATCTGCATTTTCACAAACATAAGCATTTAAAAACTTTACATTTGGCTGCAACTTTGATCACCAGTGTAATAACGATACTGGATTCTTTCTCTCTTTCTCACCCGTCCTCTCTGTACTTATACAATATCTCAACAATAGTGTCGAGTTTAACAGGAGTGTTGATTTGAATGACACTCAAAAACATTAGCCCTGTCAATTCCCTTGGTATGTATGAACCAGGAAATGTTACTAGCAATTATAATATTGACCTTTTTGTCACCAACTACTTAGATGGCTCTCTGAAAACAATTTCACGGTAAGTAGACTACTTGCATGTATTAAGCCTCAGACTACCTCATTCATTTTCCACTTTTTAATATGTGTATATGTATCCTAAAACAAGAAAACTATGTATTTTAAAGTTTGGATTCATTTCATCTCCAAATGTACAGCTAAATTTTAGGTCATTAAATGACGCTGTCTTTACAGGAATTGTATACACTTCAGAAAGAAGTAAGCATTATTTATTTACATCAGGACCAAACTTAATTTGGTGCTAAAAAAAAAAAAACCTTCAAGGAAGATTGAGAGGCACAAGTGAGAACATGAAGAAAAGTCAGGGGCTTCCAGTCAGACTAGCTGAGCATCTATGCTCAGCCATTATTAGCATGAATGGGCAAATTATTTAACCTCACTGAGACTCAAACTTTCATGAATATTTTTGTTGGTTGAGTTTGGTTTTTCAGTTTGACTGCTTTTTTATCTGTAAAAGAGAAAACCTATGTCACCTTGCTTCACTTTTTGAAGCATGTCTTTTTGTAGGTATGGAATAAACATCCATTATTAAAATAGAAATGAAGTTGGGTTTAATTGAATGGAGATGCTGAAATACTACTTTGCAATCAGTCTAAGTTATGCAAAAATATATAGGCATACCTCAGAGATATTGTAAGTTTGGTTCCAGACCACCATAATAAAGGAAATATCCTAGTAAAGCAAGTCACACATTTTTTTTTATTTCCCAGTGCATATAAAAGTTATGTTTATATTATATTGTAGTCTGTTAAGTGTGCAGTAGCATTATGTCCAGAAAAATAATATATATACTTTATTTAAAATATTTTAATGGCCGGGCACAGTGGCTCATGCCTGTAATCCCAGCACTTTGAGAGGCCAAGGCAGGTAGATCACAAGGTAAAACCAGTCTGGCCAACATAGTGAAACCCTGTCTCTACTAAAAATACAAAATATTAGCTGGTCATGGTGGTACCCACGTGTAAACCCAGCTACTTGGGAGGCTAAGGCAGGAGAATTGCTTGAACCCAGGAGTCAGAGGTTGCACTGAGCTGAGATTGCACCACTGCACTCCAGCCAGGGCAACGGTGCCAGACTTCATCCTAAAAATAAATAAATAAATAAATTAAAATTAAAATTAAAAAAAATACATTATTGCTAAAAATGCTAACAACCATCTGGGCCTTCAGAAAATCATAATCTTTTTTCTGGTGGAGGTCTTGCCTCAGTGTTGATGTCTGCTGACTAATCAGGATGATGGTTGCTGAAGTTGGAGTGGTTGTGGAAATTTCCTAAAATGAGACAATAGTGAATTTTGCCACATCCACTGACTCCTCCTTTCACAAAAGATTTCTCTGTAAAATGAGACAACAGTGAATTTTGCCACATCCACTGACTTTTCCTTTCACAAAAGATTTCTCTGTAGCACGTGATGCTGTTTGGTAGCATTTTACCCATAGTAAAACTTCTTTCAAAACTGAAGTCAGTTCTCTCAAACCCTGCCACTGCCCTTTCAACTATATTTATGCCATTCTAAACCCATTGATGTTATTTCAACAATGTTCACAGCATATTCACCAGGAATTGTTTCCATCTCAAGAAACCACTTTCTTTGCTCATTCATAAGAAGCAACTCCTCATCATTCAAGCTTTGTCATAATTGTAGCAATTCAGTCCCATCTTCAGTTTCTACTTCTAATGTTAGTTTTCTTGCTATTTCTACCACATCTGCAGTTACTGCCTCCACTAATGTGAAGTCCTCAAAATCATCCCAGAGTTGAAATCAACTTCCAAATCCCATTCATGTTGATATTTTAACCTCCAATGAATCACAGAAGCTCTTAATAGCATCTAGAATAGTGAATCCTTTTCAGAAGATTTTCAATTTACCTTACCCAGATCCATCAGAGGAATCACTATATGGCAGCTATAGTCTTACAAACTGTATTTCTTAATAAGAGGTGAAAGTAAAAATTACTATTTGATCTATAAACTGCAGAATAGATGATGTGTTATCAGGCCCGAAAACATTAATCTCCTTGTACATCTCCCTCAGAACCTTAGATATCTAGGTGCATTGTCAATGAGCAGTAATATTTTGAAAGGAATCTCTCTTTTTTTTCTGAGCAATTGGTCTCAACACTGGGCTTAAAAATACTCAGTAAAGGCTGGGTGCAGTGGCTCACACCCATAATTCCAGGACTTTGGGAGGTCGAGGCAAGAGGATGGCTTAAGCCCAGGAGTTCAAGACCAGCCTGGGCAGCACAGCAAAACCTTGTCTCCACTAAAAATAAAAAAAACAATCGGCCAGGCAGTTGCCCATGCCCATGGTCCCAGATACTCTGGAGGCTTGTGTGGGAGGATTGCTTGAGTGTGCAAGGTCAGACTGCATGCCAGCCTGGGTGACAGAGTGAGACCCTGTCTCAAAAAAAAAAAAAAATTCAGTAAAGCATGCTGTAAACAGATGTGCTGTCATCCAGGATTTGTTGTTCCATTTAGAGAACACAGGCAGAATAGATTTAGCATCATTCTTAGGGGCTCTAGGATTTTCGGCATGGTAAATGTCCATTGGCTTCAACTTAAAGTCACTCATGCATTATTCCACAAGACAATCAGACAGACTGTCCTCAGAAGCTTTGAAGCCAGGCATTGACTTCTTCTCTCAAAGGAGTTCTATCAAAGTCCTAGATGGCATCTTTTTCCAGTAGAGGACTGTTTTGTCTACATTGAAAAATCCATTGTTTAGTGTAACCACTAAATGATATTAGCTAATCATTGATCATCATCAGTGGTATTAGCTACATTTTCTGGATAACTTGCTGCAGCTTCTCTATCAGCACTTGCTGCTTCACCTTACACTTTATGTTATGGAGATGGCTTCTTTCTTAAACCTCCTGAACCCCTCTCTGCTAGCATCCCACTTCTTCTGCAGCTTCCTCATCTTTCTTCAGCCTTCACAGAATTGAAGGGAGTTAGGGCCTTGCTCTGGATTAGGCTTTGGGTTAAAGGAATGTTGTGGCTGGTTTAATCTTCTATCTAAACCCCTAAAACTTTCTCTGTATCAGCAATAAGGTTGTTTTGCTTTCTGATCATTTGTGTGTTTATTGAAGTAAGTTCCTTTTAATTTCCTTCAAGAATTTTGTCTTTGTATTTACAACTTGGCTAACTGTTAAGATGCCAAGAGACCTAGCTTTCAGCCTATCATGGCTAACACATGCTTTCCGCACTAAGCTTAATCATTTCCAGCTTTTGACTGAAAGTGAGACATGTGGCCGGGCGCGGTGGCTCACGCCTGTAATCCCAGCACTTTGGGAGGCCGAGGCGGGTGGATCACGAGGTCAAGAGATCGAGACCATCCTGGTCAACATGGTGAAACCCCGTCTCTACTAAAAATACAAAAAATCAGCTGGGCATGGTGGCGCGTGCCTGTAATCCCAGCTACTCAGGAGGCTGAGGCAGGAGAATTGCCTGAGCCCAGGAAGCGGAGGTTGCGGTGAGCCGAGATAGCGCCATTGCACTCCAGCCTGGGTAACAAGAGCGAAACTCCGTCTCAAAAAAAAAAAAAAAGAAAGTGAGACATGTGACTTTCCTTTCACTTGAACATTTAGAGGCCATTGTAGGGTTATTAATTGGCCTCATTTCAACACTGTTGTGTCTTGGGGAATAGAGGCTCCAGGAGAGGGAGAGATGGGAAATGGCCAGTTGGTCGAACAGTCAAAACATATGCAACATTTATCCAATAAGTTCCCCATCTTATCTGGGCACGGTTCATGGCACCCCAAAACTACTACAATAGTAACAGCAAACATCACTGATTACAGATCACCATAACAGAAATAATGAAAAGGTTTGAAATATTGCAAGAATTACCAAAATATGACACAAAGCATATACTGCTGGAAAAATGGCGCCAAGAGACTTCCTCCAAGCCGATTTGCAAAAACCCTTCCATTTGTAAAAAGGCACTATCTGCTCAGAGCAACAAAGCAAAGGGCAATAATCAAGTTTGCCTGTAGTAATGGCACATGGTATTCTTCAGATGGTTTTTTTTGTCGTTGTTTGTTTGACACTGAGTCCCACTCTGTTGCCCAGGCTGAAGTGCAGTGGTAGGATCTTGGCTCACCGCAACCTCCACCTCCCAGGTTCAAGCGATTTTCCTGCCTCAGCCTCCTGAGTAACAGGGAAACAGGCGCATCCCACCACGCCCAGCTAATTTTTGCGTTTTTTAGTAGAGACAGGGATTTGCCATGTTGGCCAGGCTTGTCTTGAACTCCTGTCCTCAGGTGATCCGCCTGCCTCGGCCTCCCAAAGTGCTGGGATTACAGGCGTGAGTCACCACGCCCGGCTAATTTTAGTATTTTTAGTAGAGATGGGGTTTTACTATGTTTGCCAGGCTGGTCTCAACTCCTGACCTCGTGATGTGCCTGCCTTGGCCTCCCAAAATGCTGGGATTACAGGCGTGAGCCACGGTGCCCAGCCTAAAAGGTGAATAGTTAAGTTTCTAACACTTACACAGCATACTGTCTTTAACTTAATACATACATAAATGTCTTTAGCTTCGCTAGTTCTACCACTATAAAAATCCATTTTGCCAAATTGAAAGCAAACTCTAGGGCCCAGGAACAGCTACAAATGAAACATAAGGAGCATTTCCTTGCTTGCTGTATGTATATTTGCACCCTGAACCACACAGAAACTCCTCGGTGCACAGTCTCGCCCCTAAACAGCTAGTACCACCCATACTCGCTGAGAAAGTGGAAATGAGGAAGGGTCGAAGTTAACCCGTTTTTAGTGGCCATGTATGCGTCCGACATGCGCTACCCACCGAGATTTGGGAAAGGGGTGAGAAGCTTCCTTGATCCTCTCGCGAGAGGGGAAGTAGTCACGCCACGTCGTAGACTAGCGATCCCGCTGCCGAGCGACAGGTGCCGCAACAAACAGGAGGTGAGAACTCGCGGACGCGGAACCATTTGGTGGGCAGGACTTCCGGCGGAATATCGCACTCTCTGGGAAACTCAGAGCTGTCCTGGGTTGTCGCTGTTCAGAGTTTTGTGAAGATGGCTTGTGCTGCTGCGCGCTCCCCGGCGGACCAGGACAGGTGAGTCCTGGGGAGGTGGGTCCTGAGAAAGGAATGGGCTTGCTGTGATGCCGCGGGTGCTGCGCTTCCCTTCTCCGCCTCGCGGCATCGTGAATGGCCTAGCCGATCCAGCTTGGCATGGACGGGCTCCGCGCCTCTCCCAGGCGGCTCGTTTTTCCGAGAATCCTGCAACAGCCACCAGGCTCTTGGCAGGGCTTCTGAAATTCCGACCGTAGGTAACCTGGTGTTTACCTTTATGCGACACAAGTATTTTGGGTGCTACGTGGACATGATGTATCTTATTGTTGAGCTCTGAAAGTCTCGTTTGTGAATTTTTAAGGTTTTAATACCTTGGACACTATTTTTTAAATAAGAGGGCTGGCCCCATTCTCAGGAATTTTTGACAGACTTCTCTGTCCAGTGTAACAGTTAACAAGTTTTGTTTCTGTTCGTGTTGTTCTTTTCCATCTAACGTAGTGGATAAAGTTTAAGTAAGGTAAGAAAAAGAAAGGTAATTCAACGAAAAAGCATTAAGCAAATAATAGCATAGGTGTACCAGCAATGATGACAAGGACTATCATGGACTGAAACAATAAATATTATTATTATTATTATTATTGAGACACAGTTTCGCTATGTCGCCAGGCTGGAGTGCAGCGGTGCACATCTAGTCGGATGTGCTCACTGCAACATCCGACTCCCGGGTTCAAGCGATTCTCCTGCCTCAGCTTCCTGAGTAGCTGGGATTACAGGCACGCACCACCAGGCCCAGCTAATTTTTATATTTTTCGTAGAGACGAGGTTTCACCATCTTGGCTAGGATGTTCTCCATCTCCTGACCTTGTGATCCGCCCGCCTCAGCCTCCCAAAGTGCTGGGATTACAGGCGTGAGCCACCGTGCTTGGCCAATGAGTATATTTTTGAAAATACTTGTTATTCGTTGAGCGTAGTTGTCCATGTTCTTGGCGTTTTGAATAAAGAATTGAGCAGAACACACAAGGCAGTGAAAGCAGATTTATTTTAAACAAAAGTACACTCCACAGAGTGGGAGCTGGCTCCAGCAAGCTATCCAACAGCTGTTGGTTATGGAATATTTGCAGGTTACGAAATTTTGGGGGGTTTAAATACTCTCTGGAGGTTTCCCATTGGCCAGTGCCAGTCTAATTGGTTGCGGGAGGGGATCAGTCAGAATGAAGAGTAGGCCGACCCGTCTGATTGGTTGCTGGAGGGGACCCGAGGTACTCCGATTTTTTAACTGCCATTCAGAAAAAAGACGGTTGAAAAGAGAGTAGCCATCTGATATCTAGTCAGCATGAATTGGCCTTCGGTTCTCTGCCTCCCGGCCCTGTTCTCCTGCCTCATACTGCTCTAGTGATACCAGTTGTGCTCTTGTCTATGGCAGGTTTATTTGTATCTATCCTGCTTATTTAAATAATAAGAAGACCATTGCAGAGGGAAGGCGAATCCCCATAAGTAAGGTAAGCAGGTGGCTGGCACCTTGGTCCTCAAGGAAATGGGGGATGTCATCTTGTTAGAGCCTCAGGGGCTTCTCTTCACTGCATTTATTTAGGGCTTGAGGAGAAAAACCAAGAATTGGGCTGCATTCCTTGGTGAAACCAGAAAGGCATTAATTTATAGCTGAGGGGATTTTTTTTTAATGGCTCCTAATGAGCCTATGCTTGTAAATAAGTATATAGAGAGTCTGTAGAGTTTACATGATTTTGTTTTGTTTTGTTTTGTATTTTGTTTGAATAGACAGAGTCTTGCTCTGTCACGAGGCTAGAGTGTAGTGGCATGATCTCTGCTCACTGCAATCTTCGGCTTCCTGGTTCAGGCAGTTCCCCTGCCTCAGCCTCCCGAGTAGCTGGGACTATAGGCGTGCACCACCATGCCTGGCTAATTTTTTGTATTTTAGTGGAGACGAGTTTCACCATGTTGGCCACCATGGTCTCGATCTCCTGACGTTGTGATCTGCCCACCTTGGCCTCCCAATTCACGTTTTTTTTAAAAAAAAGTTTATGACAATGTTCCCCTTGGTACAGAAAATCAAAATTATGACATTGTACGATACATTAATAATGTTCAGCATGTAGTTGAGATTTTTTTAAATATGTGAGAAAGACTTGCAAAAAGTTCAGCCCTGATGTGTTTTATTAAAGAGTCATTTGTATTTTGTAATATGACAGATTTAAGGCACCTAGGTTTGATGCAATGAATTCTCACATGATGAGTACATCTGAGTGATAACAAGCACTCAAAAAAGAAAACATTGCAAGCATCCAGGAAGATTCCTTTATGTTCCCTACCAATCACTGTCGCCTACGCATATGCTCAAAAATACCAGGATAGCCACTGTCATGACTTCAACACCATAGATTACTTTTGCTATTTTTGAATTTTCTATAAATGGAATTACACACTATGTACTTTTGTATCTTTTTTTCACTGAACTTTAAGCTTATGAGATTTATCCACATATTTGAATATAGTTGAATTTTTATTGCTCCGTGACAGGGTTTGTCAATAGCACCATTGCCAGTTTGAGCCAGATAATTGTTTTAGGGGGGTTGTTATGTGTATTTTAAGATGTTCAGCAATATCCCTGGCCTCTACCCACTAGATGACAGATTGTCCCCCTCCACCCTCCCATCCCCTAGTTGTGACCATCAGCAATGTCTTCAGGCATTGCCAGGTGTCTTTTGCGTGTGGGCAGGGGTAGGGAGGCTGAGGACAGAATTTCCCTGTTGGAAACTACTGCCCTGTTTGCTCTAGTATTGCATTGTGTGCATACACCAAAGTCTTTTCTACCTCCTTTTTCTTTTTAAGAGACAGATCTGGCTCTGTCACCGAGGCCGGAGTGCACCAGTATAGTCTCAGCTCACTGAAGCCTCTACCTCCCAGACTCAAGCCATCCTCCAACCTCAGCCTTCTGAGTAGCTGGGACTACAGGCACATGCCACCATGTGGCTATTTTTTTCTTTTTTTTTTCCATGTTGCCCAGGGTGGTCTCAGACTCCTGAGCTGAGCAGTCTTCCTGACTTGGCTCCCAAAGTGCTGGGATTATAGGTGTGAGCCACCACACCTGGCCCTTTCTATTCGGGATGAAAAATTGGATTATTTCTATTAATAGTTTGAAGCTATTATAAATAGTTGTCTTTTAGTGAACGTATTTTTGCTTTTTTGTAGAACACATCTGGGAATGGAATTGCCGGGCCATAAGGAATGCATATATTCAGCTTTAGTAGATACTAGCGGACGGTTTTCTAAAGTGTTTATATGTGTAATTGTTTAAGCAGTGAATAATCGGTGACCACCTACTATGTTCAAAGTACCATGCTAGGTACAGGGGAATACACTGGTTAACAAAACAAAGTCCTTGCCCTTAGAAGATTATGTTCTGTTGGAGGGGGGATGGACACACAGGCATGTATTAGTGTTATTCCTAGGAATTTTTAAAATTGCAGTGGAAGCATCTGTACCTAGGGAAAAAGGACACCTAGAGTTTTGGTACTTGTTTGATTATAGTATTTGAAATTATTTACCCAACCCTTTATGGCAGTGTTCACTTAAAGCAAATATATTTAGTGTATATGTTTTTAACTGTTCAGGCTGTTGAAAATCCTACAGCTACAGAGATTCAAGATGTATGTTCAGCAGTTGGACTTAACGTATTTCTTGAGGTATGACATGGTTCTTTATTATTTTCCATACTCATCTAATTGATGTAATAACTTGCTTAAGCCCTGTTTTTCTTTTGTTTTATGTTAGAAAAATAAAATGTACTCTAGAGAATGGAATCGTGATGTCCAATACAGAGGCAGAGTCCGGGTCCAGCTCAAACAGGAAGATGGCAGCCTCTGCCTTGTACAGTTTCCATCACGTAAGCTTTTTTAAGTGAATCAGGAGGATTCAGGGATAGGTTTCTCCTACACAACACAAATTTCTAAAACTGAAAGGTGAAAATCAGAATTTGCTTTCTAAAGAATAATTTAAAAGACAGGACTACTTCTCATGGAGAGAGGTAAGCAGTAGTTCTAATTTCTTTGAGGTGAAAGACCTCTTTGAAAATGTAATGAGACCTACTAAACATTTTTCAAAAAAATTGTGTGAATATTTATAAACCTTTAGGAGTCTGTCATTGCTCCCAGATTAAGAATATAAAATTATTAAATCATGGGATGTTAAATGCTATTTCAGATCCTAGAGGTTTAATATCTAATTATTCTATTAATAAATCTAAAAAGCAATATTGACTGAAAAAAGCAAGAGATATGCATAGTGTGGAACCACTTATGTAAATTTAAATACAAAATAGTACTATTTATTGATAGATGCATATATAATGTTGCTTTTCGGTTCTTTTTTTGAAATGATCTATAAGGAAACACCAACTCTTAAGACAGTAGTCACTTAATGGCCAGTGAAATAGAAAGTAGAGACACAGGGATTGATGACCATAGAAGATTATTTCATCATCTCTAATGTTTCATTTCATGAAAAACAATAACAAGACAAAACTAGAAATCAATATAACAGAATGTTGGTTCTGAGTATTAAGAAGTCTTTGTTTTCATGTTATTTATTTTTCTGAATTTTTATCTCTGAAAATTTTAATTTTTTAAAACAGAGCTATTCATTTTTTTGTTTCAGTTTAATAACCCCCCTCAGTTTAATTAAACTCTTCCATTAAATTTACTTAAAAACAATGAAATTGTCAAACTGACAACTTTGTTTGATTTTTTTTTTTTTTTTTTAAATAGACAAGGGTCTCACTGTGTTGCCCAGGCTAGTCTCAAACTCCTGGCCTCAAGCAATCTCCCACTTTGGGGAGATCCCAAAATGCCGAGATCACAGGCATGAGCCACCATGCCCAGCCAGCATATTTAAACTTTTTTTTTTTTTTTAAAAGACAGTGTCTTACTCTGTCATCCAGGTTGAGTGCAGTGGTACAATTATGGCACATTGCAGTCTTGACCTCCTGGACTCAAGCAACAAGCAACACTCCCACCTCAGCTTCCCAAGTAGCTGGGAATACAGGTGCATGCCACCACACCTGCCTAATTTTTCATTTTTTTCTAGAGATGGGGTTTTGCTATGTTTCCTAGGCCAGTCTCGAATTCCTGGATACAAGTGATCCTCCTGCCTCAGCCTCCCAAAGTTCTGAGATTACAGACATGAGGCACTGGGCTTAGCCTAAAGTAGATTGTTTTTTGTATACAAAAACCCGTCAGGATTGGTAGGTATTGCTAGGTGCTTCAGGTTGTGATTAAGGAGTGACAGATAGTATATTCTGATATTTTTTTTTCCTCTTCAACATTTTCCTATACTATATCTCAAAAGACCAAAAACAAACAAAAATTTTTAATTAACTAGTAAATAAAATAGGGATAGAAATTGTAGTGAAAAAATGTCACTTCCTATTTCCACTAAGATCCAAGTGAGTAAGATAGTAAAAAGAAAGCAGAGCTGAGGAGCTTGGTCTCTTGGGGTGAAGGTAGCTGGTTGTGGGTATGCAGAGCAGGGATGCCTGTAAGGGTAGATCATCTGATCTTACCTATCAGATCTCTTGTAACTTGATACTGTTTTTTGTTGTAAGACTCAGAAAACGCTGTGTTTCAGTGTCTTAAGATACAATGATATTCTGACTCTCTTTCCTATCTGAGATATATTTAGATATATACTCCTTAGATCTTTAAGCTAATTACTAGGACCAAGACCAGAATTTTTGTTTCACACTTAGTGTTTTGCCTTTTGATTTTATTCATTTAAATATTTTCAGCATTATTCTCACTCTCAGTAAATTTCCCCACACTTGAGCCAGTGAGTGTCTTCACCATCATTTGATTTTTAATTTTTCCATTTTCTTGATGTGATAGTTTCTTTGTGATATTCAAGTTAATGACTTTTTATGTATTATTTCTCAGATTATACACTAAGCCTAACTTCTGGTTCCTAGGTAAGTCAGTAATGTTGTATGCAGCAGAAATGATACCTAAACTAAAAACAAGGACACAAAAAACAGGAGGTGGTGACCCAAGTCTTCAACAAGGAGAGGGAAGTAAAAAAGGGAAAGGAAAGAAAAAGAAGTAACCTAGTATCAACATCAAGTATGTGGTACTACTGTAAGAGGTATGAATGGAGGCTTCTAATTTGTATCAGAGGAAACCAGAGCTTTTTGTTTGCATCATTTAACTGAACTGTGAACCCTTGTGCCTCTCATCTTTATCATCGGAGTTGACATTGAAACAAATTCACATCAGAAGTTTGCATCTCGCTTTTATGCACTATAAAATAATTTTTTTTTTGTCTTTCAGTGCAGTTTTTTTTGGAAGAAAGAATATTTTTAAATGGACAATGGACTGTACAATAAGTTACTTGAAATAAGTTACTTGTTTCAGATGAATTTCAATTAGATTTGAAATAAACATTTTTGTCCACCTTTTAAGTGAATAAAATAAAATTTGAAACTGACTTTTACAGCTTTTGCTTATGAACTAATGCTAGGAGAGGAGGAGGTATTTAAGAATAAAATAGGTAGTGAAAGTTTCCACCCTGTGAGCCTAAAATTAGAAGAAAGTGGTAGATCCTCTTGTGGGTAGGGGACAGGGGAGTCTGTAAACAGTCTGTAGATCATATTTTAATCTGTTATTGTAAACAAATTGTTCAATTGTTAGTTTTTTGATATGGAAAGTCCTAGATTTTAAGCTTTAAATTCGCTTATTTTGTAGGTTGAAGAACATGATTTTCATGGGAGTTCTAAAATTAACTGTGCTTTAGCACCTTGAGGTACACTTTGCTTCAAGAAACTAAATTCGATTGGTGCTCCTGAATTTATTTCAGAGCAGTTTCTGAAAGTGGTGATTTTGAGCTCTCCTGATTCCTGTTCTTCCTGAGGCCTGGTTTAGCTTTCCCTTAAGTTCTGCAAGCTACCTCATATTTTCAGTAAATTACATTTTCTTTACATTTTTATTGCTCACAGTTAATCCTATTGATTGTAAAATAAGCAAACCCAGAATTGTGGAGATTGATTTGTATTTATTTAATTTATTTAAATTGAGACAGGGTCTCGAACTCCCAAGCTCAAGTGATCCTCCTGCCTTGACCTCTCAAAGTGCTGAGATTATTAGGCGTGAACCAGCTGGCCAGTTTACTTATTTTTTTTTTTTTTATAACTCTTAACAATTTCTGTTTTAGGGTGAACATTATAGTGTGAGAGTTTATATGTTTGACTTACAAATAAATACTGGGGAAATTATGTGTAAAACATAATTCAGAGCAGCCTTCTTTGAGAAAATGGGTGTGTTTGGCTGTGTAACAAAACGTTGAGGGAGTTAAGCAGGAGGTTTTTGTCATATATGTTAAAGCCAAGTGAGGATGCTGTAGTTGTTGGCTTAGCTCTCAGTGATGCTTTTTTTGTATTTTTCCACTCCACTCTCCATGGCATATTTCTAACACCTTTATGATTGTTGTTCATGCTTGTAAAAGGGCTGACATTTACATGAGTTCAAGGCAGAAAGAAAAGATAGCTGTGCCAGCCACTTCTGGCAAGCATGCCTCCCACCTCAGCCTCCCAAGTAGCTGAGACCATAGGCATGAGATTTCTCAAAATTCCTCCAGGAAAGGTAAAGCAAGAGATTTTAAAAGGAAAGCAAGAGATTTATCAGAATTCCTCCCAGCAGGATTTCACTTAGTTTCATTGTTGAGAACTATGACATATGTCCATCTCTAGCTGCAGAGGCTGAGAAAGTGAACACAGTAAGTGGATCCCTGAAACAGCAGATAGTACTGAACTCTATATATATATACTGTTTTTGCTTATGCATGTATACCTGATATGGTTTGGCTGTGACCCCACCCAGAGTCTCATCTTGAATTATAATCCCCAAATTCCTATATGTAAAGAATGGGACTAGGTAGAGATAATTGTATCATGGGGCGGTTTCCACCATGCTGTTCTTGTGATAGTGAGTGAATCTCATGAGATCTGATGGTTTTATAAGCATCTGGCATTTCCCCTGCTTGCATTCGCCCCGTCTTGCCACGCTGTGAAGAAGGTGCCTGCTTCTCCTTTGCCTTCCACCATGATTGTAAGTTTCCTGAGGCCTCCCCAGCAATGAGGAACTGTGAGTTAATTAGACCTGTTTTCTTTAAATTGCCCAGTTTTGGATATTTCTTCATAGCAGTGTGAGAATGGGCTAATACTTACCTATGATAAAGTTTATAGATTGGACACAGTAACAGATTAACAGTAAAATAGAAAAATTATAACAATTACTTTAATAAAAAGTACGTGGTAGTGGTCAGCCTCACTCAAAATATTGTGTTGTAGTCACCTATTTTTGGACCAAGGTAACTGAAACCACAGATGAGAGGTGACTATATAGCTTTTTCAGTCCTGACAGCCAAGGCAGCTAAGGAAGACAGTAGTTGAGAATGCATACTGGGCCAGGTGCAGTGACTCACACCTGTAATCCCGGCACATGGGGAGGCTGAGGGAGGAGGATCACTGGAGTCCAGGAACTCAAGGCCAACATGGGCAGCATAGTGAGACCCTGTCTCTACAAAAAAAAAATTAGCTGGGCATGGTGCCACATGCCCATAGTCCCAGCTACTTGGGAGACCAGGGTGGGAAGATTCTTGAGTCCTGGAGGTAAGGCTGCAGTGAGCTATGATCGTGCTACTGCACTCACTTCAAAGAGAGCTGTCTCAAAAAAAAAAAAAGCATAAAGCATATTGTGGTAGCCAACTTAAAAGAATTGCCAACAGAAAGATGGTTGAAATCTGGAAGTGATTTAGTTATGGGACAATAAGGATTGTCAGTGCTGTTTTGAATGTCCCTCCAAAATGTCTGTTGAAATTTAATTGCCATTGTGATATTACTGAGAGGTGGAACTTTGGGAGGTGATTGGGCTGTGGGGGTTCCACCCTCAAGAATGGATTAATGTTACTACCTCAGGAGTGGGTTTGTTGTAAAATGGAGTTTAGCCAAATCTTTCTTTTGCTCTCCTGAGCATACCCTCTTTGCCCTCTCACTTTCCACCATGGGATCACAAAACAACAAAGACCCTTGCCATATACTGATGTCATGCTCTTAGATTTCCCAGCTGCTAATCATGAGCCGAATACATTTCTTTTTTTTTTTTTTTTTTTTTTTTTTTTTGAGACAGTCTCACTCTGTTGCCTGGAGTGCAGTGGCACCATCTCGGCTCGCAGCAACCTCCGCCACACAGCTTCAAGCAGTTATCCTGCCTCGGCCTTCCAAGTAGCTGGAATTACAGGTGCCTGCCACTGTGCCCGGCTAATTTTTGTAGTTGTTAGTAGAGGTGGGGTTTCACCTTCTTGACTGGTCTTGAACTCCTGACCTCGTGTTCCACCTGCCTCAGCCTCCCAGAGTGCTGGGATTACAGGCATGAGCCATTGTGCCTGGCCAATTTCTATTCATTTTTAAGTTACCCAGTCTGTGGTATTCTGTTACAACATAAAACAGTTAAGATTTCAGAACTTTTGCTGTAACAATATATTGCTGTTTCTTTACATTATTGCAATTGGTGCAATCAGTGAACTCTTCTTTTTTGCCAATTGCTAAGTGATAACTGTAATCTTTTTAAAACAACCAAACAATTTTTTTTTGAGACAGGGCTCTCTTTTTCACAGACTAAAGTGCAGTGGCATGATCACAGCTCACTGCAGCTTCAACATCCTCCCATCTCAGCCTCCTGAGTATAAAAATTTGTAATTAAAAAAATTTTTAGAGGCCAGGTGTGGTAGCTCACACCTGTAATCCCAGCACTTTGGGAGGCTGAGGTGGGCAGATCACTTGAGGTCAGGAGTTCAAGACCAACCTGGCCAACACGGTGAAACCCTGCCTGTACTAAAACTACAGAATTAGCCAGGCATGGTAGTGGTTGCCTGTAATCCCAGCTACTCGGAAGGCTGAGGCAGGAGAATCACTTGAACCCCAGGTAATGGAGGTAGCAGTGATCCATTGTACTCCAGCCTGGGTGACAGAGTGAAACAACATCTCAAAAAAAAATGTTTTTAGAGATGAGATCTCACCCAGGCTGTACTCATACTCCTGGGCTCAAGCAAGCCTCCCAAGTGGCTAGGACTAGAGGGGTATGCCACCACACCTACCTTAACAAAGGATTCTTAATGAGACAGTAGAGTATGGAGCTGTTGAAGTGCTTTTTGTATTTATGAACTGTGTTCACATCCTCTGCCCACTTCTTAGAGGACTCTGTTGTTATCAAAATTATATATGATTTTTAAAGCCAGCTAGCTTTAATAGTGTGTTTCTGTTTGAGGCATTAACTTCTCTGGAAAAGAGGAGGATTTAGTTTTCTTTCCTTCTCCACCATACACTTGCATATTTCCCATCTTCCCAGCCTGTCAATATATTTAATAATTTAACCACTATTCAGAGTTTACATCATTATACATTCTGTTTATAGCTCAGCCGTGTAGGACTTGTTACTAAAAGTATGGTTGAAGGACCAGAATTCAGATGTGTTTAACGAGATCCCCAGAAGATTCTTCTTTTTTTTTTTTTTTTGAGAGGGAGTCTCGCTCTTGTTGCCCAAGCTGGAGTGCAGTGGCACAATCTCGGCTCACTGCAGCCTCTCTGCCTCCTGGGTTCAAGTAACTAATTTTCTGGACTTCTTTGGAACTAAATGTTACTTTCTTTCTTTCATTTGCTTTATTTCCTAAATATCACTAATTCATCCACAAACTATCAGTTGTCAAAATGTCTTTTCAAAAAGTTCACATCAAATCATTTATTTATTCCATTATTTTATTCTTTGAGACAGATTTTTACTCTGTCACCCAGGCTGGAGTACAGTGGTGCAATCTTGGCTCTTGCAATCTCTGCTTCCAAGGCTTAAGCAATTCTTGTGCCTCAGCCTCCCAAGTAGCTGGGATTACAGGCATGTGCCACCATGCCCTGCTAAGTTTTGTATTTTTAGTAGAGATGAGGTTTCACCATGTTTGCCAGGCTGCTATCAAACTCCTGGCCTTAAGTGATCCGCCTGCCATGGCCTCCCAAAGTGCTAGGATTAGGTATGAGCCATTGTGCCTAGCCTCATCATTTTAAAATCTCTTATGGAGTCCTTTGCCTGGCTCTGATCTCTTACCCTTTAGACATAGTGCACAGCTTCACTCTGGGTTCTCCACACCATTGTTTGGAGTGACTGAAGCCACTGCTTTGCTGTTTTGGGGATCCTCTGTTGTGTATCCCATGTATTCCTCTTTTTTGTGTTACCTCTTTGTTTTGTGTAGCTCGTTCTCAGGATCTTCCTGAGAAAAGTGCAAGAGAGGAAAATGTTCCTAGATCTCGAATATTTGAAAATGTCATCATTCTGCCTTTACACTATTTGGCTGAATATAGAATTAGCTTTGGAAGTCATTTTGTTTGAGGGGTTCAAGGGAATTGCTTCTTAGTATTCTGACCTCTTGTAGCTGAAGGGAAGTTCTAGCCATTCTAGTTTATATATTATCATGATCCTGGTTGCAGTATTCTGAAATATCACAGTTATGTGCCTTGTGTGGGTCTTCCCCACCCACCCCCATTGTTTTGGGCAGCTAAGTGGGCTTTCAGTCTGGGAACTTGTGTTTTGAGTTCTGGAAATTTTTTTTGAAAATTTCATTGATGATTTTTCTCCCCTTTCTGACCTTTCTTGGAACTCTTTATTTGAATATTAGACCTGATGGGCTAGTCCTTAGATTTTCTGATCTTTTTTTTTCTTTTTTGCCTTTATATTCTACTTCTTAGATTTGCTCAGCTTTATTTTCTAACCTTTCCTATTGAATTTTTTATCTTTTTTACTTTAAGTTCTTTTGTCATCTGCATGTTTGTTTTTTCCAGCATTCTATTCTTAGTTCATGGATGTAATTTATTTCTCAGAAGGTGATATTTATAGTCTTATTGTTTCCATCTTCCTTTTTTTTCCTTCTGTTTTTATTTTGATCCCTGTCATGTTAGGTAGCCTTGTTTTGGTTGCTGATTTTTAAGATGGAAGAACCAAAAGATTGATTGTAAGTTGAGATCTTGCCCAGGTGCCATGGCTCATACCTGTAATCCCAGCATTTTGGGAGGCTGAGGCAGGAAGATCACTTGATCCTAAGAGTTCACGACCAGCCTGGGCAACATGGGGAGACTCCCTGTCTACAAAAAGTAAACAATTAGACGGGCCTGGTGGCACATCACTGTAGTCCTAGCTACTCTGGAAAATCAGGCAGGAGAATCGCTTGAGCCCAGGAGATTCAGGCTACAGAGAGTTGTGGTAACGCAACTGTACTCCAGCCTGGACAGAATAAATCCCTGTCTCAAAAAACAAAAAACCACAAAAGTTCAGAGTGTCTGGATATGGTGGCTCATGCCTGTAATCCCAGCACTTTGGAAGACCAAGGCAGGAGGATCACTTGAGCCCAGGAGTTCGAGACCAGCCTGGCCAACAAAGGAAGACTCCATGTATACAAAAATAAAAATTAAAAAATTAGCCAGATGTGGTGGTATGTGCTTGTAGTCCCATCTACTTGGGAGGCTGCAGTAGGAGGCTTGCTGGAGCCCAGGAATTTGAGACTACAGTGAGCTGTGTTCATAACACTGCACTCCAGCCTCTGTGACAGAGACTCCATCTCAAAAAAAAAAAAAAAAAAAAGTTCTAAGCACATAAAAAAGGTGTGCACCCTGTGAACTTCATTAAAGGAAATCTGGCTGGGAAACTTTTGGTACGCTGACAACAGAGGTGGTCAGCTTCTTCAGAGAGGAGCCTTAACATATTCCAAGTGGATAAAGTCAGCTTGTCAGGGTTCTGGGATCCTAGTGGGAGAATTCAAGGTGGAGGAAATTTGTCTCAGCGTTTAGTCATCCCATCCTGTTTTTAATACAGTTACCTCTCAACTCTGCCTGTGTCTCCCACTCCAGTCTCTTAAAATCCAGAGGATAAACTAGTCCTTGGGCAGGAATAGGGTAGTTTTTTACCCCTCCCGCTTATTTTAGCTCCCTCCCAACATTAAGATTGCCCTTTGCAGTGATTTTCTGATGTTGGATGTGACTGTATACCCAAAGAAGCCAGGCCTGGAAGGCAGAATAATGCCTTCCACAAAGATGTCCAAATCCTAATCCCCTAAACCTGTAAATATGTTAACCTTACCTGGCAAAGGAGCTTCGCAGATGTGATTAAGAATCTTGAAGAGAGTCTCCTGTGTTATCTATCCAGGTGGGCCCCATTTCACAAGGATCCTTAGAAGAGGGAGGCAGGAAAATCAGCATTAGAGATAGCTGTGCTGTCAGAAGCAGAGGTCGGAGGAATGGGAGCCACAAGCTAAGGAATGCAGGCAGGGTCTGAAAGATGCAAAAGGCAAGAAATTGTGTTCTCTCCTGGAGTCTCCACAGGAATTCAGTCCAGCCAACTCATTTTGGACGTCTGACCTCCAGAACAGTAAGATGATATACATTTGCCCGGTTTTTAAGCAGCTGTGATTTGTTGTAGGAGCAATAGGAACTGATACACCCGGTGAACTACTCTCTAAGACGAACTCTCCAGACTTTGGGATTCTTGCCCTCATTAGTAGTCCCTACAAGTGGTTCTCAACCTGGCTCCATACTAGGATCACCTAAAGAATTTTTAAAGCATACTGGCACCTGGGTACCATAGTAGACTAATTAAATCAGTGCTTTTGTTAGTAGAGGCAGATATCAGTATTTTTGAAAAGGTCCTCAGATGATTCCAATGTGCAGCGAGGTCTGAAAACCTCTGTCTATTCAGATATAAAGATAGCATTTACCTAACCCAGCGGTTTTATCTCAAAGTGCAGTTCCTGGACAGTCAACATTGCCTGGGCTGTTTAAAATGCAAAACAGTCTGCCCCACCCCAGACTTCCTGAATCAGAATCTTTGAGGATAGAGCCCAGCAATCTATTTTAACAACACTCCTCTTCATACCTGTCTTCCATCAGTTCTGATGCACACCAAATTTTTTTTTTTTGAGACGGAGTTTTGCTCTTGTTGCCCAGGCTGGAGTGCAATGGTGCGATCTTAGCTCACTGCAAACTCTGCCTTGCAAGTTCAAACAATTCTCCTGCCTCAGCTTCCCGAGTAGCTGGGATTACAGGAATGCGCCACCGCGCCCTGCTGATTTTTTTATATTTAGTAGAGAAGGGGTTTCACCATGTTGGCCATGCTGGTCTTGAACTCCTGGCCTCAGGTGATCCACCTGCCTTAGCCTCCCAAAGTGCTGGAATTACAGACGTGAGCCACTGTGCCCGGCCTACATCAAAGTTTTGGGAAGCATTGATCTAACCAAGGAAACTCCTTAGTTGTGTGTGTTGTAAGATTTTAAGAGTTAGTGTTCTAGCAATGAGCCAGGAAAACTTTTAATATCATTCTCAAATGTGTTTACTCTTCAGCCATGCTATGTAGAACTATAATATTTGATGGCTAAAGATCTGAATTGTACCTGTGTTATTCTAAACACTATGATTCTAGACATACAGACATCATAAAGCAGATCTAGGAGACCGTACTGACCAACGCATACCTTCAGAAGTAGGTTTGTGTGTTTTTGTATTTTTTTTTCTTTTTGAGACAGGGTCTGGCCTGTCGCCCAGGTTGGAGTGCACTAGCACCATCCTGGCTCACTGCAGCCTTGATCTCCCAGGCTCAAGTCTTCCCACCTCACCCTCCTGAGTAGTGGGGACTACAGGCATGCTCCACCATGCCCAGCTTTTTTTGTATTTTTTGTAGAAATGGGGTCTCACCATGTGGCCCAGGCTAGTCTTGAACTCATGTACTCGAGCATTCCACCCACCGTGGCCTCCCAAAGTGCTGGGATTACAGATCCGTTAGGCCAGAAATAGGGATTTTTATCAAAATTCTCAAGTCCTTTTCTTGATCTTTTCTGAAAACAAAGTACAGCATAATTTGGAGGCACATGTAAAAAGTTTACTACATCAAGATGCATGCATTACATTGTCTTAATTCATAGGAGACTTCGTGCGTAATGCAATATGCAGGTAAAAAGCAGTGGATTAAGTTTCCTTTCAATGTAGTGATAATTATTGGTAGAAACTTTTTTAGTTGATATGTTTTCTTTAGGGCAAGTCTTTTCCTCTGGTAGACAGGAACCACCAGGGGAAAACTACAAGCCATGTGAGGAATAGAGTTAATAAACAGCAGTGTTTATGGCTCATTTATCTGTATTTACTTAAAACTTTGCTTAAATAATTCTGGGTTAGGAAAAAAGTCCCACAAAATAAAATGAAATATTGCAGTTAAATGAGAACTGAATTTTATTTACATCTATTTCCATTCAGTGTATCACATCTCCAGGATAGGTGATAACTTATGTGAAGGGTGTGCTCGTTTTCTTCAGCTGTGGGTAGAAGACTCTTCCCCAGAGTAGCAGTTGTTGATCCAAATTGAAGTCTTCAGGTAAGGGAATAACTGCTGTAGGAATTCTTTCTTGAAGAATTTAAGCTGTTTAGTAGGAATTCTGTAACTATATACCTTTGAAACAGTATTCACATTCAAATAAATGCTTGTTTTCTAGCCAGACACAGGCTCAATTAGTTTTTTCAAACTCTAGCCATGGCAGTATTTCATTTGGGAAATCAGGTGACAGAACTGCTTAATTCATAACTTCTGCTATTAACATTTACACTTAGACTGCCAACAACAATTAACTTAAATTTTGGTCTCAAGGAAACAAACAAAAAATTGCATTCAGAATTTATTTTAATATAAACTAATTTTAGCTTGTAAGTCATTATGAGCAATAGTAACTTATACCTCCTCATCTTGTCTGATAATATATTCTATGCTAACAATCTGATTATATATACTATGTGCTAGAAGTTGCTAATTTTCATTCTGCCACCAAGAAAATTGTACTTTTATTTATGGGAGAAGGATTTAAAAACTCTTAGATACTTAAAAAAAAATTTTTTTTTAATCTAAAACTTGATTTTCTTCCAAGAACAATTTTGCTTGCTTTCTACAAAGCTTTTTTTAGGTTTAATAAAATGCCAATAATCACCATTTTCCTCCCCAAAATAAATGCTCTGATCCATATTATTAGAGTGATACTGTCCCGTAGTACTGACATCTTTAGTATTTTTTACATCATGAGACATCATTATGATCTTACCTGATTGTTATCTCAAGACAAGCTAATCATCTTTATTTGCCTTAAAAAATACTTTACTGGCTGGATATTTAATCTTGTTATTTCGGTTATACACTTGTTTTAGTCTACTTTAATTCAAAAGGACTCTTTTTTTTTTTTTTTTTGAGACGGAGCTTCACTCTTGTTACCCAGGTTGGAGTGCAATGGCGCGATCTCGGCTCACCGCAACCTCCGCGTCCTGGGTTCAGGCAATTCTCCTGCCTCAGCCTCCTGAGTAACTGGGATTACAGGCACACGCCACCAGGCCCAGCTGATTTTTTTTTTTGTATTTTTAGTAGAGACGGGGTTTCACCACGTTGACCAGGATGGTCTCGATCTGTTGACCTCGTGATCCACCTGCCTCGGCCTCCCAAAGTACTGGGATTACAGGCGTGAGCCACCGCGCCCGGCCCAAAAGGACTCTTAACAGTATAGTGTAAAACTCAGATTTTCTAGTCCAGATAAATTGCTCTCTGTAATGATTCGGCAGATCAATGGAGGCATCCATTTTAACTTTATTGTTACAATACTTACTATGTAGCCATGTGCAGTTTATCAACACAAAGAATATAGATGAAGGACTTTAAATGGACTATAAGTGACTCTGACTTGTAAACTAGGGGAGCCTCTTGTGTTTGACCTTTAAGGCCATAGGAAAACTGAAGGTAGATGACTGAACTACTGCCAAGCAGATTATGGGTTATCTTATACTTCCTTTCATTCTCCCAGAATTGCTCTCAGAGCTAGGTGTCATCATTAGCATGTTGTTGCTAATGATATAAACAAGAAAATACATGTAATTAGAGGTAGGCAAGTCTTCAGAATTTCCTTAAACTGGTTTAAAAAAGAAGATTGGGAAAGAAGACTAAATCAACATGTTTCTCCACTTTGAAATAAAACCAGAAATGGTTTCCATTTTAGCATCTTAACAATAGGCAAAAATGTAAAGTTTATAAGCAGATAAGACAGTATTACTAGTTCTACAGGGAATTGAGAGTTACAGATTACTGATGTTTGTGTAAATTTCCCTGTTCATCACTATAGTGACTATTTTATAAAGCTATCCTGGTATTCATGTGCCACATACTAGGGAAACAACCAAGCCAATCTCCATTAGATTTCATTTCTCACTTTGTTCATTTGCATCTTAATCACATATTAATTTTCTAAATTTAGTAGACCACACCAGCACAATGGTTTCTCCAGCTTTTGGCAGGTGGTCTTACTGTACAGAAGTTATAAATGGCATATACACCCTTCCCCTGCTCCCTCCTCATGAGCATGATACATGTTGTAGTCAGACAGTAACATTTCTGTATGTACATGTGCACAAATACTTCTTTAAAAACATTTCAGAATTATATAAAATTGTGCATTACATGGAGTAGAAACATAAAGATTATTCTAAGTGTAACTGCAGAGAAAATGCATGCAGGGAGAGCCCAGTAAAGTACACAGCCTATGGGGTGTATAATTTTATTTTAAGTTTATATTTCCTGCAGGATAGTAACATACATTTTTCCTACCCAGAGGCAAAATACATTTTCCAAAAACTTGCACACTGCCCACTGCATTAAGTTTAAAATACTCCCTATGTATATAGACAGTTGAAGTAAGCAAAGAAACTTACAACACATTCCAATCTTTAATATATCGAAAATGTTTCCAAGGCAACATTATTAAAATAATTATACCACAGTTCCTAATATAACGTCAGGCTCTAGTAGGAAGATACAGAGAGGGCAGGAAGTTTTCATCCAGTCTGGTTTAGGTGCTCTTCTTTTCTTCACCCAGTAAATTCACGGTGGCTTTCTTGGCTGTTAGGAGTGAAAGAAAAATATATCAAAGCTCTTTGGAATGCAAGCTTTGTGCCTACTGTAGCTATTAGATAACAAAACTTCGATGACTCATGTTCAGGTGCGATCATGTTGGGGTTTGTGGTCCGGGCTAAGAGAGTTTCCGGGAAATGGAGAAGGTAACTCTTTTAGAGCACAAATCCTAATGAGCAAAATACTTGAAGGTCATCTAGCCTAGCCCCTTGTTATGACAGTGTCACCTAAACTATCTGTCCTCCTTTAAGCATCAAAAGAAGTAGACATTCAGGCTGGGCGCAGTGGCTCACACCTATAATCCCAGCACTTCAGGAGGCCAAGGCAGGTGGATCACCTGAGGTCAGGGGTTAGAGACCATCCTGGCTAACATGGTGAAACCCTGTCTCTACTTTAAAAAATACAAAAAATTAGCTGGGCATTGTGGCTCGCACCTGTAGTCCCAGCCACTCGGGAGGCTGAGGCAGGAGAATCACTTGAACCCGGGAGGCGGATATTGCAGTGAACCCAGATTGCACCACTGCACTTCAGCCTGGGCAAAAGAGTGAGACTCTGTCTCAAAAA
>NW_016107361.1:869274-887302 GCF_001604975.1 Cebus imitator | reverse complement strand
AAATTCCTTAAGAGTAGTGTTCAAATTCCAGTTTGTATCTGTGTGCTTGCCTGTAAGATTTCACTTATCAATATATTATCAATCTGATAACAACTATCCCATGGTGACAAAAATCAGAGAAAAGTCCTCATTCCTTCCCAGCACTATAAATAACAGTCATCCTTTGATGTATATGTGTGGGGGAGAGGGGATTAGTTTTAGGACTCCTACAGATGCGAAAATCTGTGAGTGCTCAAGCCCTTAAATTGAATGGAATACATAGTATTTCCATATAACCTATGTGCTTCCATATACTTTAAATCTCAGTCAGGCATAATGACTGACTCATGCCTGTAATCCCAGCACTTTGGGAGGTTGAGGGTGGGAAGATCACTGAGGCCAGCAGTTTGAGACCAGCCTAGGCAACATGAATGGTGAGACCCACCCCCACCCCCCACCCCTATTTTTAAAAAATTTTAAAAGCCCATCTCTAGTTAAAATACCTAATGCAACCCAGGATGGTGGCTCATGCCTGTAATCCCAGCACTTTGGGAGGCTGAGGCGGGTGGATCACAAAGTCAGGAGTTCAGGATCAGCCTGGCCAAGATGGTGAACCCATGTCTACTAAAAATACAAAAAAATTAGCTGGGTGTGGCGGTGGATGCCTGTAATCCCAGCTACTCAGGAGACTGAGACAGAGAATTGCTTGAACCCGGGAGGCAGAGGTTGCAGTGAGTTGAGATCGCACCACTGCACTCCAGCCTGGGTGACAGAGCGGGACTCTGTCTCAAAAATAAAAAAAAACAAAACCTAATGTAACATGAATGCTATATAAATTGCTAGGGCTGGACACAGTGGCTCACGCCTGTAATCCCAGCACTTCAGGAGGCTGAGCCAGGCAGATCACCTGAGGTCAGGAGTTCGAGACCACCCTGACCAATATGGAGAAACCCCATCTCTACTAAAAATACAAAATTAACTGGGCATGGTGGTACATGCCTATAATCCCAGCTACTCGGGAGGCTGAGGCAGGAGAATCACTTGAACCTGGGAGACGGAGGTTACAGTGAGCCAAGATCGCACCATTGCACTCTAACCTAGGCAGCAAGAGCAAAACTCTTGTCTCTAAAAATAAAAATTGTTACACTAAATTTTTTTTTAATCTGTATTTATACTCTGTGTACCATTCTCTCCTATGATGCGAAGAGTTTGCTCTAAGTCTTTGAGTTGGTGACAAGACACTACATTCATCAAGAAAATATTCTGTCCAAGTGTGATGGCTTGAGGCTGAGGTAGGAGAATTGCTTGAAACCAGGAGTTTGAGAGCACCCTGGCCAAACGCAGTGAAAGCCTGTCTCTATAGAAAAACAAAGAAACTATTTTCTTACATCTGCAGGAGACCAAGCCTTCCACTTTCTAATTACCAAGTGGCTGGGAATGTGCTATAAGAACCAGTACAGTGTGTGAGGTGGAGGGGAAAGGGGTTGTCTAGAAGCCTCCAGGACCTCCTGTGAGATTTTACAATCTGCAGCTGTTCTTGATGGATCCCCAAGTCTTAGTGATGAAAGCCAAGTAGTCCCCTTTTGTCCACCAGCTGCCTGACAGCTGCTCTCCCTTCACTCAATTAAAATTGCTGAACCAAGTTCACAACAAAGGAGAAACTGTAGTCCTTCCCTTAACTAACTCTTTGTAAAAATTCCTAGTGAATCCAAAAGCTTTGAGAAAATTCCTCCTATCTTATTTTAATTCTCATGCCCCTGTTTAGGGATGTTTCAAATCAAAATAAGATTGGATTTTAAGTACTGATATCTAAGGGAACCAAGAGGCTAAGAAATGTGAGTTAAGTAGACAGAAGTGACATCACCATAGGCTGCTGGTTAGGCTAAGAGAAGGGAGAAGAAAAGATAGCTCTTAAAAAGAAGCTGGCAATCCTGGCCGGGCATGATGGCTTATGTCTGTAATCCTAATACTTTGGGAGGCTGAGGTGGGTGGATCGCTTGAGGCCAGGAGTTTGAAACCAGCCTGGACGACATGGCATAACCCTGTCTCTACTAAAAATACAAAAATCAGCTAGGCATGGTGGCGGGGGCCTGTAATTGCAGCTACCTGGGAGGCTGAGGCAGGAGAATCCCTTGAACCTGGAAGGCAGAGGCTGCTGAGCGGAGATTGTGCCACTGCACTCCAGCCTGGGCAACAGAGTGAGACTCTGTCTCAAAAAAAAGAAAAAAAAGCTGGCAATCCTAAAGTGGGAGGAAGTTAAGGCTACAAGTTAGAAAACACCTAAAACTGCAGAAAAACATACTGAGGTAGACTGGATATGTATGCCCAGAAACGAGTCCAGAGGAGAGAGGTCTGTGAGGGAGAAATGAGGAACATATCACCTCTGGGGCATTAGTGTTGCTGGAGAACTGTCTTAGGATTTTACTTCCCCAGTGGTCAGGCCACCTCACAACTCCCACGTCTAACTACCACAGTGCTCTAAAAACAAACAAACAAAAACGTATTCTGTTTCCACTGCCCACCTTTCTCCAATTTCTAAAACCCTTGAGTCTCTTGGAACTCAAGACCCATCATCTGCAAAATCTATATCCTCACCCATTCCTCCAAATGTTTCCTTTTCTTTCTTGCTCTTAGAGAATCTGGCTGTGCCTTGAGGACATTGCTTTCTCAAGTGGTGGCTGTTTCTTTACTCCCAGAATCTCATGTCATCAGATTATATCATCCATTAGCCTTCCTTTTCCCTGTCATCCCTGACTCTTGGTCTATCCTACCTATTTCTTGAAGATTTTAGCTCCTATTAATGTTCCTTTCTAACACTACTCCTATTTTATTGATTGATTGGTAGAGACAGGGTCTCACTCTGTCACCCAGGCTGGAGTGCAGTGATGCTATCTCAACTCACTGCAGCCCCGACCTCCCAGGCTCAGGTGATCCTCCCACCTTAGCTTCCTGAGTAGCTGGGACTATGGGTGTGCACCACCACATTTGGCTAATTTTTTATTTTTTGTAGAGGTTGGGTTTCACCATGCTGCCCAGGCTGGTCTCAAACTCCTGAGCTCAAGCAATCCACCCACCTCAGCTCTCAAAGTGCTGGGATTACAGGCATGAGCCACTGCACCTGCCCTACTACTCCTATTTTAATAATGATTTTAATATCCATGTAGACATACATGATCTAATATCCTGACCTCTTAGACCCTCCCCTCCAATAACCTTTATATTCCACCCTACATATGACACTGACTCCCAGGATCCTTGTTACTACCAATACTGTAGTCCATCCATAATCTTGTATTAAGCATCCCATTCTCCCACTGTCACCTTTTAACTTTGTAGTGCACTCCCCAACCCCCCTTTTTTTGCTCATTGTAGATGATGATGGAGTATTCCCGCTATTATCCTGATACAGAGTTCTTCCTCCACCACTTCCCACCTTACTCAGGTTAAATTCCATTGTCAAGCATTAATCACTCCACAGTCCCACGCTGACTTCATAGTTCTTGCTGGAAATCACAACCTTGACACAACTTCACCTACTCTGCAGCTGTACTCATGTAGGTGAGTATGGCTGGAGGAAAACACACACAAGAACTAGCTTCACTATAAACTCATGAACACAAATCTCAAGCATGCCTTTAACACTGCCTGGCAGTCACAGGACATTGTCCCAGTCCATTTACTCTCCCACTGTCCTAGAGGGGCCAGCACACGGCAGCCACACGCACTTATGTGTTGTCCATGGCTGCTTTCACACTACAATGGCAGAGGACAGTAGCTGCAACAGAGACCTGATGGCCCACAAAATTTAAAACATGTTATCTGGCCTTTTACAGAAAAAGTTGAGCAGGCTCTCTCCTTCCCAACTATTTCATACCTTCTCTTTCCATAGTCTCCTTCCCCATCCTCTCTCAATTGGCCTTTCTTCCTAATTTACTGAGAAATTTGAAGCAATCAGAAAATCACTTCTGTAGGCTACCATAACACATGTGCTCACGTACAGCACATGTGATAAACCTTGATTTCCCTACTGTTATGATAAACTTCCAGCTCTTCTGACCAATCCCTCTACTGTTTACTAGATCCTTCACTGGTCAAGGACAGAGCTCCAGCAATTCATCCTCACTCCTCTCATCATTTCTTGCTCTGTTGAATTATTCCCATTAGTTTTCAAACAGGCTTTGTTTCTCCTACCTTAACAAAAAAAACTTTTAAAATTTCAGGACCCTAATTCCTTCTTCCAGTTACAGCTCCATTCTTCTGCTCTCCTTTGCAGGAAATTTCTCAAAATAAATCTGTATTTTCTCATCTCTTTCCTGTCATTCGCTCAAATCCATTGCAATCAGGAGTTTGCTACCACTCCACAAAATCTGTGTCATCAAAATTACTAGTACCTTCCTCATTGCTAAATCTGCTCAGTTCTCAGTCCTTATCTTTCTTGACCTGTCAGCAGCATGCGACATGATAGATCACTTGTCCTCTCTGAAACATACTTTCTATTCTTGGCCCAAGGATACCATGCTCATGGTTTTCTTGCTACCTCAACTGACCACTCCTTATCAGTCTGCTTTGCTGGTTGCTTCTCATCTCTCCAGTCTCTACACATTAGACTCCCCAGGGTTCAGTCTTTGGACCTCCTCTTTCCTAACTACACTATCTTCATGATCTCATCCAGTCTTATGCTTAATATGTATAAGCTTGTGGCCCCCAAATTTATATCTCCAGTCCAGACCTGTTTCCTGAACTCTTGACACCTATATCCAACCAGCTATTTGACTAATCCTTGTAGTTATCTAACAGACATCTCAAGTGAATGTCCAGGACTGAATTCCACATCTCTCCCCACAACCCCCTGCCCCTAAAAAACCTGTTCTACCCAGTCTTCTCCAGCTCAGTGGCAATTTTATCCTTCCATTTGTTCAGGCTAAAAAGCTTGTCCTTCACCCCTCAGACCTATGCCCAATCCATAAGCAAATCCCAGTAGTTCTACCTTTGAAATATATCAAGAATATGCTACTTCTTACCCCCTGCTGCTACAGAAGGAACCAAGCCACCATTATCACCTTTAGTCAGGTCACTGCAGGAACCTTTTAACTGTTCTCCCAGTTTCCTCCCTTACCCGCATTCAGTCTGTTCCTAATATAGTGGCCACAGGCGTCTTGTTAAAACACAGAACAGAACAGATCATTTCAGTCCTCTGTTAAAATTTTCCAACACCTCCACACAGAGTAGAAGCCAAAATTTTTACAATGGCCTATAAGGCCTTATGTGATCTGTCTTCCAGCCTCCACCCCCAGCCTCTCTCACCTCATCTCCTGCACCCCTCTAGACCACTTCTGTTGCTCCCACCTCAATCGACTTCTACACATGCAGCTCTTTCTGGAGTGTGATTCCCCATGGTTCCTTCCTTTGCCATTTTCTCTCTCTTTTATTTTTTAGGGAGAAAGGGTTTTGCTTTGTCACCCAGGCTAGAGTGGCATGGCTCACTTGTAGCCTTGACCTCCTGGGCCCAAGTGATCCTCCTACCTCAGCCTCCTGCGTAGCTGGGACCACAGGCGTGCATCACAATGCCTGGTTAATTTTTTAATTTTTCTAGAGAGCAGGTTTCCATAGGAAACCCATCACAAATGAGCTGGTCTCAAACTCCTGGCCTCAAGTGATCTTCCTGCCTTGGCCTCCCAAATGTTGACATTACAGGCTGAGTCAGTGTCCCTGATTCCTTTACTACTTTCGAGTCTGATTCAATAGAGCCTTCTGGTATAGATTTCCTAAATGTCTCTATTTAAAATCTTAACCATCCCTCCAGTCCTTGGCCCTCCCTATCTTTCTACTTGCTTTATTTTTTCCCTATATCATCTGCTAAATATACCATCCAATTTTCAATTTTACTGGCCATCTCTCAACAAGACTGTAAGTTTCATGAATTCATGGAGTACAGTCTCTTTGATTTGCTGGTTCACTGCCTGTGTTAGGAACGTGCTTGGCACATATTAAACACCTCAGTAAGTAAATACTTATTGAGTGAATGAATCAGGAGAGCTGAGAGAGGACATTCTTTTGTACCCATAACAAAAATTGAACAGCATACTGAACGAACTGAATTAGGCTAGCCATCAGGGCGCCCAAAGTACTGCTTCAGTCTAGTCAGCCTGCTACTACAGCCCTGGCCAGCTAAACCCTGCCGCTCATGGTGCCAGCCCAGAGAGGAGCCAGCCAGGAGATGGTGAGTGGTGTGGGTGTGGGAGACCCAAGGAGAAGATGCTGAGGAGGAAACTGAAAAACAGGGTAGCAGCTCAGACTGCCAGAGACAGCAAGCTCAAATGAGTGAGCTGAAACAGCAAGTGGTAGATTTAGAACAGAACCAAAAACATCTACTAGAAAATCAGCTTTTATGAGAGAAAATGCATGGACCATAGTTGAGAACCGTGAGTGAAGATAGCACTTAGGCATGGTTGCCCTGGTTACTGAAGAGGAGGCGGAAGCCAAGTTAATTCCATCTATTTGATGCTTGATATCCCTAACTAGGCAGATGAGGGTAGAAGTTCGTTTTGGTGGGGTTGAAAGTAAACAAATATCTTCTCACTTCCAGTATGATATCCTGTTGGGTATTCTGGACAACTTGGACCCAGTAGTGTTCTTCAGATGTCCTTCCCCAGAGTCTGCCAGCCTGGAGCAGCTCCCAGAGGTCCACTCAGAAAGACCCACCTAAGCAGCTTCCCTTTCTCTGTCGGTGGAGGCATTATCAGCCAGGCTCAAAGCTGCTAATGAACTCATTCATTTTGACTACATATATGCCAAGCCCGTAGTCTGAGACAGAGGGCCAAGCTAATGTGGTAGTGAAAATCAAGGAAGCACCTCTCAGCCTCTCAGAGAATGATCACCCAGAATTCATTGTCTGAGTGAAGGAAGACCCTGTAGAAGATGACTTCATTCTAGACCTGGGTATCTCAAATCCACTTTCATCCAGCCATTGCCTGAAGCCATCTTCCTGTCTACTGGATGTTTATAGTGACTGTGGGTATGAGGGCTTCCCTTTCCCCTGCAGCAACATGTCCTCTCTGCTTGTTGCACACCATTCTAGGGAGGAGACTTTGGCCAATGAACTCTTTCCTCAGCTGGTTAGTGTCTAAGGAGTGATCCAATACTGTTGCCCTTTTCCTTGACTATTAAACTGCTTGGAGGGTAACAGAGAAGCCTGCCTGTGCTTCATTCAGAAAGCCAGAACAGAAAGTGTACAGTCCTAGAGAATTCTCAAGTATTTATCTGTTCAAACCTCAGATAACCCTAAGTTTTGTCTTTTGGCATCCAGCAATCCAAGGTATTCAAGATGTTACTGTAATTCAGAACTACAGCTTTTGAGGTTGTACTTTTTCTAAAGAATGGTACTTTGACCTAAATATTTATTATGTTAGGGTGATTAGACAAGTGTCTTAGAAGAGACAGGGAATTCACGAATGGCTCTTTATCATTTCTCCTCCCCGCTTCTTAGTATCCCAGGCTTGCCTCTAGTTTCAGGTCCTTTAGTTTGCTTCTGCAAGCAGAGAGAACACCAACCTGAGGGGCTCTTTTCCCTTTATGTACAGTTCAAGTAAAGATGAAGAATTTTTTGTAAAATTACAGAGATTTATGTAAATGCTTGATGGAATTTTTCCTGCTAGTATAGTTTCTGGAAGGTGCTTTCTCCATTTATTTAAAACTACCTATGCAATTAAAAAGTATAATGCAAAAAAAATTAAACAATTAGAAAAGATGTACATGAATGTGAATATAGATGATTCTCTAAAATTGCTGGCTACCAAGGAAACTCATTTTTCCTAATGTTCTGACTGAATGCTCATTAAATGTGGCATGGAGGAAGAGTCTTGGGAAAAGTGAAGGGCAATAGGCAAAGACTTTGTAAAGAAATCCCAGAGTAATGTTGGCATTTGGCTGAGGGATGCTGTTGGCATTTGGCTGAGGGATGCTGATGAGACAAGAAGGCCAGGAAGCCTGTTATTTGAGCCTAGTGTATCACATCTCTCACATGTGGAGCCATGTTATTCCTCAGTCTTACCTTCTTTAGTGATGGCATCTGCAGTCTCCTTGGCTTTGTCCTTTAGGTCCTTGACCACACTGTCCAGCTGGGACTCATGCTTCAGGAAGAAAGGACGGATGATGCGCTTGTAGAGCAGTTCAGCCCCATTAGAAGGGCTTGGGGCCATGCACCACAACAGGAAGCCACACTGCACAGAATAAGAGCCAGCGTGGGTAACAGGAGGGTGGAGGGGGTGCATTCTGACAATACACACTGCCTTTCACTACTTTGGGGGCAAGAAATGCCTGTTATCTTCTCCAAAGGCATTACCGGTGTTTTCTGCAGGTTAAAGGTGGGCTTTCTTTAGATGGAAAAAACATGAAGATTAATGAGCCGGTAAGGAAAAGCTGAGACTAAAAAATAAAAGTTCAATCACAGCAGGTCCAGGGGCTTAACGATCTTCCTAACTTGGACCACTTTTTAGTACATAGCTGTAAGAGGTTTTTATTAATCATAACCCTTAGAAATCAGTTTAAGAAAATATAGTACTTATCTGCCTGTATAAAGCCCTGTACAGATAAGCCTAATATCTAGGAGGCTTGTGCTTGGTAAGCTTACCTTGGTAAGTTTATCCCATTTATTCCTCCTATTATAGAAAAACTACCTTGTCTGTTCTTGAATTCTTCCCTTGGTGGAACCTTGGTTTTGGGTAGATCTTTAGCCTTCAATGAATCTTTACAGCTGTTCTTCATCTTTCATCTTGAACACAGTTATTATTCCTAACTTTTTCTTCACAGCTCTACTTTGCCATTGAGATTATTTTAAAAATTGACAATTCTGCCCTAATAACTTAAATAAGGATTTTCACACTATGTCCAAAAAATTTTTGTTTATTCAAATAATAAATACCAACTTGCCACTTCAAGTCATCCATGCAATTTACTCCTTTTTAAGATAAAAAAAAAATAATGAAAGAAAAGGGAATATTCAGAGTATTCTGCTCATTTCCCTAGAAAGTTTAATAAACAATATACTGGCTTATTTTAGTTTAAAAGATTCTAACCACATTGTATTCTACACAGCCTAGGTGGGTCTACAAAAATACAGAAGTCACTTACAGAGATTCCAAATCAGTATTTTTTTACAACTTCTCCTTAAAGTAAAAACATCTCAATTTCTTCTGCTTTAAATTTAACTCTGAAAGACTTTGTCCTTTTTATTACAAACCAAGGGATGTGCTCTAATAATCCTTTTTATTCCAAACCAAGGGATATGCTCTAATAATCCTTTTTATTCCAAACCAAGGGATGTACTCTAATACATGCCTTTCTAAGACAGTCTTAAGTGCTTTAGAGATGCAAAGCTGATAAAGGGCTAACACTGAAAGAGTTTCAGTTTAAAATGCACAAATAGCTCACTCCATCAGCACCATGTTGGCTCTGAGAAACATACTACACTTTGAACTTGTATTACACTCAAAATACAGAAACAAAACTCAAATTCTCAACAAATTAGTATCTCCAGATAATTATTTTTGAGTCTTACTCTGTCACCCAGGCTGGAGTGCAGTGGCATGAACATGGCTTACTGCAGCCTTGAACTCCTGGGTTCAAACAATCTTCCCACCTCAGCCTCCCAAGTAGCTGAGACTACTGCAGGCACAAACCAACATGCGTGGCTAAGTTTTTGTAACTTTTTTTGTAGAGACCAAGTCATAAAATGTTGCTTAGGCTCCCCTTACCTCAACTACAGTAACAAGTAACTACTGAAAAGTAACCTTTGTGAATTAAAATTTGCTACAGATGCACAGAGTTTTTAAAAGACAGAGACCTGCTTGGCATGGTGATGTGCACCTGTAGTTCCAGTGACTTGGGAGGCCAAGGTGGGAGGATTGCTTGAGCCCAGGAGTTGGAGACTGACATGGTTAGGCTGTGTCCCCACCCAAATCTCATCTTGTACTGTAGCTCTCATAATTCCCATGTGTTGTGGGAAGGACTGTGTGAGAGATAACTGAATCATGGAGTTGTTTCCCACCATTCTGTTCTCTTAGTAGTGAATAAGTCTCATGAGATCTGATGGTTTCATAAGGGGTTTCCCCTTCTGCTTGGCTCTCATCTCTCTTATCTGCCTCCGGATAAGACATTCCTTTGCTTTTCCTTAATCTTCCTCCATGATTGTGAGGCCTCCCCAGCCATGTGGAACTGTGAGTCAATTAAACCTCTTTCCTCTATAAATTGCTCAATCTAAGGTATGTGTTTATTAAGAGCGTGAGAACAGACTAACAAAGAGACCATCCTGGGCAACACAGCAAGAGCTCATCTCAAAAACGAAACAAAACCCAGAGACTACAGGACTAAATTTTTTACAAAACCCCCCAACTATAGCTATATGCTTAAGAAACATACCTACAACAAAATCAAATAGGAACACTGAAAATAAAGTTATGGGAAAGAAATATCAGACAAACACCAACTCCCAAAATAGCTCATTAATAATACTAATACATACACATTATTTAAAGCAAAATAAGTAAATAGAATGATCATAAGGAAAGCAATTCACCAAAAATATTAAAATTCCCGAACTTGTATATACTTTTGAAATATGTAAATTATATATAGCTTTGTATATATTTGTATATACATATATACATAGAGCTTTGTATTTTTTTTAATATATAATTATTTCTTATAAAAAATTATATATTTTATATATAGCTATAGACAGCTTTCAAATATGGCTTTGAAATATGTAAATGTAAAAGTCAGAATTATATAGAAAAATGGACAAAATCTGCAGATTTTAACATTTTAACATTTCCATCAGTAATTTATATACTGGCCATGATCAGGCCTGTAATCCCAGCACTTTGGGAGGCTGAGGTGGGAGGATCATTTGAGCCCAGGAGTTCTGAGACTAGCCTGGGTAACACAGGAAGAACCCATCTCTACACAAAAAATTTTTTTAATTAGCCAGGGCTGGTGGCATGTGCCTGTAGTCCTCCCTGGAGGCTGAGGCGGGAGGGTGGCTTGAGCTTGGGAGGTTGAGGCTGCAGTGAGCTGTGATAGCACCACTGCAATACAGACTTGATGAGAGAGCAAGACCCTGTCTCAAAAAAAAAAAAAAAAAAAAAAAAAAAAAAAAAAAAAAAAAAAAAAAAAAAAAAAAAAAAAATTGATATATAAAACAACCTAGAAATTAGTTAAAATACAGAACAAAGAACACAAAATTTAAGTCTTTTTTTTTTTTTTTGAGACAGGGTCTCACTTTGTCACCCAGGCAACAATGCAATGGCACAAACACAGATCACTATAGCCTCAACTTCCTAGGCTCAAGTGATCCTCCCAGCTCAGCCCCCCAAGTAGCTAGGACCACAGGCATGCAGGCACGCACCATCACATCCAGCTAATTTTTGTATTTTTTTGTAGAGACGGGGCTTCACTATGTTGCTCAGCGTGGTCTCAAACTCCTGGGCTCAATCGACCTGCCTAACTTGGCCTCCCAAAGTGCTAGGGATTACAGGTGTGAGCCACTGCGCGCAGCCTAAAATCTCAATCTGAAGATATATACAGATCTCTCAACCCAACAAACAGGGATTCGAATAGTTAGCCTAGTATATAGAGGGTAACAGGATGGGCTCAAAGAAACTTCCAATCCTGGTTCTGCCACTTACTAGCTGAGCGGACCTTGTTCAAGTTACTTAATCACTTAATGCTGTTTTTTCCTCTATAAAATAGGTATTAATTGAAAATTTAAAAATCTACCCCTATAATTTTGTAAGAAAATAAAATTACTGAGCATAGCAAGGACTTTCTCTGACCCAAGAATACTGTCTTTTCTACCAACAGCCATGAAACATTACTAACAGGATAATTTATTAGCTTTCAGTGGGGGAAAGCAAATCCTAGAACCAAAAACATTAATCAGATATTTATTTTTATTTTTTATTTTTGAGATAGAGTCTGTCTCGCTCTTTCACCCAGGCTGGAGTGCAGTGGCATGATCTTGGCTCACTGCAACCTCTGCCTCCTGGGTTCAAGTGATTCTCCTGCCTGAGCCTCCTGAGTAGCTGGGATTATAGGCACATGCCACCAGGCCAGGCTAATTTTTTTTATTTTTAGTAGAGATGGGGTTTTGCCATGTTGGCCAGGCTGGTCTTGAACTCCTGGCCTCAGTTTATCCGCCTGCCTTGGCCTCCCAAAGTACTGGGATTACAGGCATGAGCCACCATGCCTGGCCATAAACAAATATTTTAGAACTCTCCCTTTAGTACATGAAATGAAATTCAAATTTATGATATACTTAATTACAAAAAAATAGTCTAACTACAATATAAAGGAGAAACAAAATGAAAGTAATTTGTAATATATATAAGTGTACAAACAAAACAATACTAGAATATATCATAAGATACTCATAACTAGAATCAGTGACAGTTGCAGCTATAAACAAAATCTTCCAAGTATGGACTAAGCCAGGCATGGTGGCTCACACCTGTAATCCCAGCACTTTGGGAGGCCAAGGCGCGTGGATCACTTGAGGTCAGGAGTTCGAGACCAGCCTGTCCAACATGGCAAAACCTCAACTATCAATAGAGAGACAGATGTCCATATTAAAACCAGAGGCATTAAGGTGAACTGAAAATGACTCATTGGATTAAGAATCAGAAAAGGTAAGGTGTGTTTTATGACTTAGGCAAATCAACCTAAGAGACCGTTTTCTCTTCTGCAGGGTTTTAGGAAAGTCACAAATTAATGTACTTGAAGAAATATACAATACAGTAGTAGTATTACCAAATCCTAAAGTTCTTATTGTAGAAAATCTCTGAAATACTACCTGCCTACGTAAATACCAACCCTTGTGCAATCCAGACAAGCCGATTATCCTTTCTGTTTGAATAAGTCAAGTGTCCACAGTTTTGTACCTCTTCAGTGTGATTATTTCATAGGCTAGACTGCAGACTGTTAATTTACTACTTTCTGATACCCTCTAGCTATTGTCTTGAGACAGTAAAATAATTACTGCTCTCTAGCTACATCCTTAGCATTTTCCAGTTCTCAAATGAAATCATTTTCTTATATTAAAAATAAAGTTAATTACTGTTCAACTCTCAAGGTGATATTCAGCTGCTGCCTTTTACAACCCTCTCTTCTTAATCTATGTAACTATTCTACAGCCCAGGAATACCCTGAGTTTATTAAAATCACTCACACAGATCTGGCCGTCTTTTCAATTAACCTGCCCTCAAAGTGCTAGTTGATGATACTCCCAAGGAGACCCACAAGCCCACTGCTGCCTGTAGTTCAGAGTCCATACTATTTTAACTGAACTCTTGGCACTATTAGCACTGACACAGGGACTCCTTAAATTACAAATTATAACAGGCCATTCCATTCCATCTGTGCTTCTAATGCTGTCACCATCTGATTTTTCCCCAGAAGAGGTATTTCCCTGGTAGGGGTATGCTTAACATGCAGTTAGGGAACTGAGAATTAATGTCAGAAAAAATGCACTTTAATACTGACTTCCTGATTGCTGCAATGACTTAATCAGAAATAGAAATCTAAGAAAGGCTCTGCAATGTAGCTACAGAATAGTTACAAGCTAAATTTAAAAGCTTAAAAATAACATGTTAAAGGAAATAAAACATGTTACTCCTCAGCGTGCACAAATAAAAGCTTAAAGGTAACATGTTAAAGGAAAGATTTCCCTGTCTTTTTGGCCTCCTAAAAAGATTAAGAAGAAAAATGTTGCCAGGCACGGTGGCTCACACCTGTAATCCTAGCACTTTGGGAGGCCAAGGCTGGTGGATCACCTGAGGTCAGGAGTTTGAGACCAGGCTGGCCAACGTGGTGAAACCCTGTCTCTACTAAAAATATAAAAATTAGCTGGGTGTGGTGGCAGGTGCCAGTAATTCCAGCTGCTCGGGAGTCTGAGGCAGGAGTACTGCTTGAACCCGGGAGGCAGCGGTTGCAGTGAGCTGAGATTATACCATTTCACTCCAGCCTGGGCAACAGAGCTCAGGGTGGTCTAAAAAAAAGAAAAATGTTATATTCTCTGTCAATAGGTGAAATACCACAGGTGACAAACTGTGTCAGGACTTAATCCTGCCAGAGTTTACTCAACCTTGTTCTAAAAATAAATCTAGAAAATGATTTAAATGAAGGTAAACATGGGATACAAAGATATTAATTGCAGGATTATGTATAATCGTATGACAAATGTCCTAAATGTCTTTCAATTGGGAAATGGGTAAATTATTAATAGATTAGACAGCTCTGTCAAAGAATATTTAATAACATGAGAAAATACTCATAATGCTGTGTTAATTGAAAAAAGCAAGACACAGAATTACATATGTGGTCTCAACCACACATATGTGGTTAAGATAGCAATACATACATACGTACATATAGATATACACACACACATACACACACAGAGTTCTGTTTGTATTTATACACATAGACCAATATATTTGCACGTTTTAAAAAATGGGAAGGCTACTCTAAGATGTAGCATTACAAATGTTATTTTCCTCCCTACATAAAACACATCCCAACACACACTCACAAATGTAAACAGCAGGACAGCAAGGACTTTGTTTTAATCACCAAAATATCTGCTAGACATAGAACAGAATCTGGTACATGGGGGTTCTAAATAAATATCTGCTGAATAAAGGAATGAGCATATGTAAATTTCATAATCAAGGAAAAAAGATTTTAGATTTATTTTTAAATCCTCTTTCTCAAGGCCAGATCTCAGAGCAAAGCTCAGTACATGCGTGATCCAATTTCTACCTAAATACATCAGATATTATCTTCTCAACTAAGCTTTGATGCCTAGCCATTGGCTCTTTTTATTTTCCTTCAATCTTATAAGCTGCTTTAGAAAAATGAAAATAAAGCCAACAATATTAACTCTGCAAAAAATATACATATATTAAACATGTCCTTGGGCCAGGAGTGGTGGCTCACGCCTGTAATCCCAGCACTTTGGGAGGCCAAGGCGGGCACATCGCTTGAGGTCAGGAGATTGAGACCAGCCTGGCAAACATGACAAAACCCCACCTCTACTAAAAATACGAAAATTAGCCAGGTGTGGTGGTGCGTGCCTGTAATCCCAGATACTTGGGAGGCTGTGGTGGGAGTATCACTTGAACTCCAGAGGTGATGGCTGCAGTGAGCCGTGATGGTGCTACTGCACTCTAGCCTAGAGGACAGAGCAAGACTCTGTCTCAAACCACGTCCCCCCCCCCGCCCCCCAAAAAAACGATCTTACTTGTAAATTTCTTTTCCACACTTCCAGTCAGCATGCGATTCCAACAGCATAGGTAAGATAGATTCTACTTAAAATTTGATACTCTCCTGAACCTTCTACAGACTCTGCAATTCAGAGGCTTTTTCTCAGTCTGTTTACTAAGTGATTCAGAATGTGCCACTAATGCAGGAAGAAAGCATTTTTATTGACAGCATCATGAATTTTTAATCCTTTCAAGTATATTATCTATTTGGAACATAGGCAATAAATTCACTCCCATGAATACTATGATGTCATGCAGCTGGAAACTACTAATGGATACACATTCATTTTAACAGTAGGGAAGAAAATTTGCTGCAAGGCAGTATTTTAAATGAACTTCAAAACCAAATATAAATGATTCAGTGACTATCATTTATTTTGGATCCTCTCTCTACCCCTGTGGCCTCCATTAGCAGAGGTGATTAGGAGCAGGCTAGAAGTCAAGCATGCTCACATTTTGGAAGTTTGAGGTCAGGTACTACTGCAAGTAGTTTTTCTCACAAGATACTATTCACTGCCACAAGCAGGTGGGCCCAAAGCAAAAGCCAAGTTTCTTTCCACTAGGGACTGCATTGTGAAGTCCCTACCATTAGAGGGATCTTATTAAAGGCTTTAAAATTATTTGAAGTTTAAATTATGTCATGTCCAAATTAAAGATTATAAAACATTTTTATAAATGTTAAATGTCTTCAAATAATACAAACAAAAAAATCCAGTCTTTGAAATCTTAAATCTTTTCACAGACCAATTTTTATTTTCTTCCATCAGCTTTGAAAGGAAAATTCTTAATTGCCTTACAAGGCATTCTGTGGTGATGTCATTCAAAAATAGAAAAGAATCTATATTGAGCATATTTTCATCTAATTTTTTAAACTTTAAAAGACAAGACACTATATATAATGTCTTGTCTTTTTCTTTTTTAACCATAAATGGTGTCATGCTGTATTTAATGTTCTATAACGTTTTTTCTTTTCTGAGACAGGGTCTTACTCTGTCACCCAGGCTACAGTGCAGTGGTATAGCTTTCTACGGCCTTGAACTCCTGGGCTCAAACCATCTTCCCACCTCAGCCTCCTGAATAGATGGTACCACAGGCATGCACCACCATGCCTGGCTTTTGTTTGTTAGTTTTTGGTCATCATGCTGTGATCTGAGAGCCTGGCTAATTTTTCAATTTGTATGTGTGGAAACAGGATCTCACCATGTTGCCTAGGCTGGTGTCAAAGTCCTGGCCTCAAGCAATCTTTCTGCCTTGGCCTTCAAGTATGCTGGGATTATAAGCAAAAGCTAGCACACCTGTCCTCTATACCTTTTCATAATTACTAAATCATGCAAAAATTTCTGGGTCTGCACATATGGATCTATTTCATTCCATTTAACTGTATGGATATGCCATTAATTCATTTAACCATTTACCTGCTGATGGACATTTCAGTTATAATGTTTACATTATGCAGTTCATATTATATACAGTTTATGACAAAAAATGCTGCCATGAATATCTGTATGTAGCTCTTTAAAGCACAGTGACTATTTTCTTAGAATTATTACAGTATCTTTCAATTCAATAAAAAAATTGTTAAAAGATCCCTTAAAAAGGTTATTCCAATTTATACCACTACCCTGTTAATATCCCTTATCTGAAATGCTTGGTACTAAAGGTGTTTTGGATTTCACATTTATTGATATTTTGGAATATGTATATTATATTAACTGAGCATACCAAATCAGAAACTCTAAAATTTAAATGCTCCAGTGAGCATTTCCTTTGATCACCATGTGGGCACTCAAAAAGTTTGGGATTTTGAAGCATTTAGGATTTCAGATTTCAGATGTTCATCCTGTTCCATCACATGTCCGTTTCCCTATACATTCACCAATACCAGATATTTGCAATCTTTGAAATCTCTGCCAGTTTAATGAACAAAATATGGGATTTCACTACTTTAACTCACATTTCCCAGATCACTGGTGAGCTGTTTACTAGTCATTCATTTTTTTTCTTTTCTGGGAAATACATATTTAGAACCTTTTCCCATTTTTCTTTTTACTTATAGAAATTGTTGTGTATTCTGGATATTCCTTATTTGGTGTAAATATTGTAAATCTGTCTTCCCAGTCTGTCATTATTTTAACTTTGTTTATATTGCCTACTGTCATATAGAAATTTAATTTTTAGACATTTTATTTAGTTGAATTTATCAATATCAAGTCTTTTTCTTTGTGACTTTTGTATTTTGTCTTGCTTCTATACCTCAAATTTAAAAAATACTGTCCTCTACTTTTTTCTAAAACAGAGGTTTTGGCATAAAAGTCCTGTCTTTGCAAGTCACTGAGGAAAATAGATGGACACTAATTAAGGGCAGTCACTTCCCTACTCCTCCTGCTTCAACCGCTGGAGCTGTGAACTATAACCCAGAATTACTTCCTTTTGATGCTGCTTTTCTGGGGTGGAGGGGGTCGGTACGGTGAAACTTTGACCTGAGGAGCTGTTTTGTAGGTGAAGACTGGTTAACTATGGTTCCTCTGTGCCTGGGGCCCCGCACTCCTAGGTCTCATCCATCCCCTACCCAGAACTTACTAGTACTAGCATGGACTGGGGCCCTCTCCATTTCAGTGCCTGATAGGATAGCTGATACTCATGGATGAAAAGGAGTTTGTAGAAAAAAATAACAATATATTTTAAGAGTACATTTTTTCTTTCCTTTTTTTTTCCTTTTTTTTTTTTTTTTT
>NW_016107361.1:843455-868369 GCF_001604975.1 Cebus imitator | reverse complement strand
TAAAAAAAAAAAAAAAAGGCTAACACCAAAGAAAAGAAATATATATCCGCAGTTAGCCAGAACTAAAACTCAAGATTCTACCATTTGTGATGGTGGTTGGGGTGATGGAGCTTCCTATATTTAATTTCCTATATCTATATTTCTTTAGATAAAAATGTTTAAAAGAGTAGCCAGCTGCAGTGGTGTGTGCCTATTTAGTCCCAGCTACTTGGAGGCCGAGGCAAGTGGCTTGCCTGAGCCCAAGAGTTCAAGTCCAGCCTGGACAACAAAGCTAGCCCTCCTCTCTATAAAAATGTACATTTTTTAAAAAGTAAATAAACATTTAAAAAGAAAGTACACAGAAATGTAGAATAAGTAGGACAAACTGAAATAAGGATGCTACAAATAACAATTATTAATTCCAGGGGAAATAAAAACCTTCAAGAATAAGTATACTGTAAAGTCCAACTGAAGAGATTTTTTTTTTTTTTTTTTTTTGAGACAGGGTCTTGCTCTGTTGCCCAGGCCTGTCTTCTTCATAATCTGAGACAGAGTCACAGATGTACAACATTCAAGCATTTATTCCTACTTCTTCTATACAGCTCCTGAGATGGAGTTTTAGTGGTAAGGAAAACCAACATACCTTCAGCATGTAGTAGAAGGGGAACCATGACAGGAAGAGATCTGAGAAGAATTCAGCAATGCTGAACACACCATACACTACCCAGTAGGTCAGCCACTGGGTATCATCTTCTTTGTTGGGACTCTCTATAGCTTTAATTCTGAAAGGCAGTACAAAAGAAAGTATACCATTTAGTAAGATATCAATGAAACATTTTCAAACACACTTTCATAGCCTGTCCTCCAATACCACTGAGAAACTCAGGTACATGTAGGCACTGTGTCACTAGATGCAAGAGTATAGCTTAAAGACTCAAAGCAATGTGGATATTGGGACAAGCCATTATAACCACTTGTTTCTAGTCTCCTGGTCACCAGAGAAAGCAGCACTAGCTGTCACTACCCTGTATCTCCATCCTGTAAGGCCTCCCCCAAAGACCTAGAATATACCACCAGTGATTGGAAACTAGAGCAATTTCCACTCTCAAGCTGGGTCCTGCCACCAGGGATATATCAGGAAGAATTCTCTTATGATAACCAACTTCTTATGTGCTTTTAATGATTGAATTTAATAGGAATTTCCCATAAAGCAATATTTGGTACACAGGTTAGGCACTGCCAAAAATCCACAGCATATTTTATAGTAAGTGAGTGAAAACAAACAACGTGGTGTTCATTTAGCTCGGAATGTCTTTATCTGATCCACAGGCTGTGGACTTCCTCCCCTCCTCAATTAATAACAGGACTTTCCCAACCCTAACTATTGCTTAAACAAAATTCATTCTGCAAATGGATGGAAATAAATTTAAAATCATTCCCTCTTCCAAATCACAGACATTTCCTTCAGTCCTAGGAATCTCATTTTAAACCTGAAGCTCTGTAATTTCTTATCCTATCCTAACAGATCTATATGTTTATCATAACTGAGTTGGACTGAAAGAGTAAACTAAAAGAACTCTGAATCTTGTTTAGCCTATGAGACAGGTTAATGACTGAAAATACATTGGCAGGGAGCTAAGCTATGAGGACGCAAAGGCATAGGAATGATACAGCGGACTTTGGGGATTCAGGGGAAAGGGTGGGAGTGGGGTGAGGGATAAAAGAACTACACATTGGGTATAGTGTACCCTGCTTGGTTGATGGGTGCACCAAAATCTCAGAAATCGCCACTAAAAAACTTAACCATGTAACCAAACACCACCTGTTCCCCAAAAACCTATTGAAATAAAAAATTTTCAAAAAAACAAATGCATTGGCTGCTCCATAAAATCAGCTCCCCAAAGAGACTGTTAAATCATGCTGGGTCACTCACTAAGAAAGTCCTTATACAGTTAATTGGAAGCAGCTATGTGAGTTTCAAAAAATAACCAAAGGAGAAAAATAGCTCAATGAGAAGATTACTAATGAGGAAGACATAGGCACAAGTGATAAAGTGAATGTTGCTCTGAACTTCAAGACTAGGCAAAATTTTTATTTTTTTGAGACAGGGTCTCTTTGTTCAGGCTGGAATGCAGTTGTACAATCATAGCTCACTGCAACCTAGAACTTCTGTGCTCATGTAATTCCCCTCACCTCAGCCTCCCAAGTAGCTGGGACTACAGGTGTACACCACCACACGTAGCTACTTTCTAAATTTTTAGTAGAGACAAGGTCTCACTATGTTGCCAGGCTGGTCTCAAACTCTTAGCCTCAAGCAATCTTGCCTCAGCCTCCCAAAGTGCCATGTGATGGCTCCCACACCTGGCCCCAAATTTTTCAGAGTATAGGAATCATATAAAATGAATTTAAGAGAGCTGATTATTAAAAAATGGCTTGTAATGTATGCACACAGTCTGTCTTTTTTTAGCTTCCTTCAGATAGAAGCTGGCTAATAGAAGGCCAAAGGAAAAGTGTAGGCAAGCACGTTAACCAAAGAACACAGTATACCCTTTATGTATACGATTTCTGCCCCCACTGTGTTTCATTTGGTATAGTATGGCTTATCCATATTTAAGTGGATTTATTTAGTTATTAGTATAATAACAATTTGTTTCCTGTACATTCATTCTGGACAGAGGAGATACATAGTTACATTTCACGTAAGGTCTTAGTTTTGTGAACCAAAGCATTTTATGACTAAAAAACCTACTATGTACTTCCAAAGGAAGGAACTCTCAGGACATACCTGGGAATTAAACAGTCTTTTCTAGAATATGACATGAAAACTCAAAATGTGATGGGACTGTCATTATTACTTAATTCAGTGTCTTTTAAATTCTTTTAGCCGCAACTTTTAGTAAGTGATCCAGTGAACATCGTGATCCAGTAAACATACATCTTCATATAAAAATATAAACTGAAATAGATGTTTCCTGAAACCATTCTGCTATTTTAAGTTCCATTCATTTCATTATTTTTTAAATGTTAGTCAGGTTCCACAGATTGAAAAACAGAAAACCTAACCGTTCAGCTCTTTTAGGAATAAAAAAAAAATTTTAATTCATATCTACAATATGAATTCAAAAGTCCCCATGTTAATATAGTAGAAAACCATATAGTAACATTGAAAGATGGAAATGAAAGAACTTCAAATTGAATGCATACATTGATCACAACTTTGTAGAAGACCAAGGCACATGAAGGAAGCCAGGAAAAGAACCACAGTCTATTAAGCTGAAGAGATTTTTTTAATAGGTCTTCTCATATTATTGAAGCCATTTAGTTATTATTTTAAAATAGCACAGTGTTCATTTAAAAAAAATGTCTTTATGTGTCATAACAATCATAAAATACCCAAAACAAGAAAAAAGGGAACAGATGGTCTAGCTCACTCAGGAACCTGAAGTTCAAAAAGGTGAAGTGCCCAATGTAGTCATGGTGAAAGAAGAAAAAAGCTTAAAACTGAGGTTTTCTGAATGCTATTTACTTATATATCTTTTTTAAAAATATCGATTGATTGATTGAGACAGGGTCTTGCTCTATCACCCAGGCTGGCACACAGTGGTATGATCAGAGCTCACTGTAGCCTCAACCTCCTGGACTCAAGCCATCCTCCCACATCAGCCTCTCCAGTAGCTGGGACTACAGGTGCACACCATCATGACTGGCTAACTTTTGTACTTTTTTATAGAGACAGGGTTTTGCCACATTGCCCAGGCTGGTCTTAAATTCATGGGCTCAAGTGATCCTCCTGCCTCAGCCTCCCAAAGTACTAGGATTACAGGCATGAGCCACCATGCCCAGACTAGTTATATACCTTCTGAATAGACTTCCTTGTCAAGTTCAGTGATTCTCCAACAATACCCTCTACTGCCTTTTACATTTATGAATCATATTCCAACTTGGTGTATCAGAATAAAGAGGTAGCAATTTAGACAACATAGAGGATTCATGAAACCGTAAGATATGGTCTATGCTCTTATATCCCTTGAAGCCTAACCAAAATGGCCAAGCCATAGAATGGAGAGGTAGAAACCTAATAATTATTTAATTTAACCTTCATAATAGCTGAGAGGGATAGGTACTGTTCCTGTATTTGAGAGGAAGAAACAGGCTTAGTGAAGAGAAATAACATGAGCAGGGCACCCAGCTACGAGTAGCAAGAATCAGATTTACACCTAAAACTAACTCCAAAGCCTGCGCTTTGTTCACTATTCTATGTTGTTTTCCTAAGAGAACAATTCAGTGGCAAGCTGCATAGCATTTAGCAAAATGTCTGGTACAAAGTAAGAATTTAATATTTATTGAATTAAGATACATATAATAGGAGGTCACAATCTTACTTTTGGAGGGGACCCCAGAGAAAGGTTAAACTGGTCACAGAGCAGAAAAATAGGAGGAAGGGTCATAGTCTTAATGTCCAGATCCCTGGAGGTCCGGTCTCCCCTCCACCCTACTCACCTGGGTGTGCAGCAGGGAACTATCAGAAGTGAACAGGATGGTGTTCTGAGTTGGTGTCCTAGTCCACTGGTCCTCAGACTTGGATGATCATCCACATCCGTCTAGAGAACTTACTAAAAATACACATGCCTGGGTTCTTCTTCAGACTTAGTAATTCAGCTGTGCTTACAAGGCTATGCAGGTGATCATAATGCAGAACTGTGCTTGGAAACCAGCTCAAAGTTCCAGTCTTCACAGCACCTCCCCTACTTGTTCTAAGAAAGGAAATCTAAATGGCCAGTTTGGGAATAATCAGCTGTAGCCAGAGGGCAGCTACCCCTTTCCAGTAATGAGTAAGAGGCCAAAAGAGAAGAAAATTTGGACATAGAAGGCAAACTGAATAATGTCTCTACTAAAATTAGAATAAGTCAACTCTAATGATCTAGAACCCTCATCTGAATATTCTCAAATTTATAAAAAGATTGAAGATAACGATACTAAAATAAAACTGGTCACTAAGATTTCAAGAACTGCATCTAAAAGCCCTGTAACTGTCTAGCTGGAACATCAACCTGCACAGTTCATTTCACCCCTAGCTAACCCCCAGAGGAGTTCTGAAATGACCCCATGGCAACTGGCAACGATTCCTACCACTCTCTCCACAGGCCTGGTCCACTGTTTTACAGGCTCCTCTCTCTCTAGTACCTCCTCATCCTCTGGCAGACACACTGACCCTGCGTTCAGAACTTCCAGAAGACACACCCAAATAACAGCTTCTGTGGACAGACACCACAGTCTTACTGCTCTCTGCACTCCTTACTGTCATATTCTCACCACTGTTCTAAAATCTGGCTACCTAGGCCCAGTGCTATGGCTTCCTTATTCTCTCTCCTGAGCCACCTACCATGTTTTGGGGCAGCACTTTGCTTCCCCTAAGCAGATATCAAGAGAAGCCAGGGATGGGTGAGCAGCAGAGGCACGACTACAGTGCAGAGGATGGTTGGCACAACTGTGGGAGCAGCTGGCAGCTCTAAAATTAATTGAGCAGAATTAGGATTCATCCATGTGTGGAGTTGGAAGACATCTCAGAGATGAACTAGTTTAAATTCTACATTTTATAGACAAAATGAAATGTAAAGAAAGGAGTTATATTTAAATGAATTTTACTCATTTTAACTCATTAAACTAAAAGGTTACAGAGCATGTGTATTTTATATACAGTATTTACATTTTGACATATCCATATAATGAAATATTCTGAAGCCTTTAAAAAGGGTATTAATAGGGAAAGATGTCCAAGATACAGTGTTGAGTGTAAAGAGTGAATTCTAATTTTTTGTTTAAAAAAAGATGTTTTTAGTGGGTGTGGTGGCTCACGCCTGTAATCCCAGCACTTTGGGAGGCCGAGGCAGTTGGATCACTTAAGGTCGGGAGTTCAAGACCAGCCTAGCAAACATGGAAAAACCCCATCTCTACTAAAAATACAAAAATTAGCCAGGCATAGTGGTGCATGCTTGTAGTCCCAGCTACTGGGGAGGCTGAGGCAGGAGAACTGCTTGAATCCGGGAGGCAGAGGTTGCAGTGAGCCAAGATCGCACCACTGCACTCCAGCCTAGGTGACAGAGCAAGACTCCATCTCAAAAAAAATACCACTCTGATAGGGGATGTTGATGGTAGAGGAGGCTGTGTACGTGTAGGCGTAGTGGGTATGTGGGAAATCTTTATATCTTCTGCTTAATTTCACTGTGAACCTAAAATTTTTCTAAAAAATAAGATCCATTTAAAAACAAAAAGAGGAAAAAAATTCACTTACCACCTAGGCATTCTGTAATACCAGAGTTTTAAAACTATTTTATTACCATCATGCCATTTTGGTTGTTTTGATCTAGAGAGAGTATCTGTCCCCATAAATTTAGATACCATGTATATGCTAATAACTTCCAAATTTGTATCTGCAGCTCAGTCTCACCATTGTACACTACCTGACAGTTAACTACTGACTGTTGAATGATGGTCACCAGCATCATCAGATTTTCACAATAACACTGCTGCTTCAGAAATCCTATTATAACAACGGGTCACTATCACTGCTCAAGGAAACAGCAGACACTGTTCCTTGCCTATCAGTTAGCCAGTCCTTCCTCTTTCTACTCACCCACAGAGCCCTGATTTTATGTACCTGTACCTGGCAGATCTGCCTTGACTCAGGGAAGCTAGACTCCTGCCTCAGGCCTAGGGGATAAATCAAGGTTGGTACAAAACCCACCATGGTAATCCCATTGCCTTTTGTTAGATACTAACTTTCTTAGCACCCTTGGAATTAAGGGTATCCACACAGTTCTGAACAATGAAACAGAAAATGAAATATGATAGAAGGCTTTGGGACAAAATTTTCCTCTGTTAATAAAATAAGAGAGGCTCACAAATAAAAGGTCTTCCAACTTCCTGCTCTTGAAGACCTTAGCACTATATGGCAACAATCTTGCTGTATGTTGAGGAAACAGGCAGGGGCAAAAAAGATTATACTCCAAGGTCACTGGAAAAAGAGCATAAATTTCTGCTGTACTGCCTTGAAATTTCAACCTCCAGACTTTTTACATGAGATAATTCAAGGTCATTATTGTTCAGGCCACTGTAAGTGGCTGCAGCTCACTGAATTGACATAAAAAGTGTGCAGCAACACCAAAAGCTTTCTAAGCTAAGCTTAGGTTAATTATCTTGATACTGGTCAAAAACTGCTCTTCTTCTCTTGCTGAGGTTTCATCTATCAATTAATATTTCAAAATACTTACAGCTAATGCTTATTTGGAGGGGGAGACAGGAAAGACATAACCTTCCATACTATTTTTCAAATTATTTCAGACATAATAAATCATCTGGGAAAACATCCACTTTTACATGATTTTAATTCAGATCTATTTTGTTCTTACTATGCAAAATAGATCAAAATGCCTTTCTTTTTTTTTTTTTTTTTTTTTTTTTTTTTGGGACAGAGTTTCACTCTTGTTGCCCAGGCTGGAGTACCTGAGCCAAGCATGATCTTGGCTCAACACAACATCCGCCTCCCGGGTTCAAGTGATTCTTCTGCCTCAGCCTCCCGAGTAGCTGGGATTACAGGCATGTGACGCCACACCCGGCTAATTTTTTGGTATTTTTAGTAGAGACAAGGTTTTTCCATGTTGGTCAGGCTGGTCTCAAACTCCGCACCTCAGGTGATCCGCCCGCCTCAGCCTCCCAGATTGCACCACACTGAGCCAAAATGCTTTTTTATATGTAAACTGTACAACTTATTTATATTTCTGATTTGAGTTCTTACCTTTTTTAGGACCAAGTTCATATTTCTTGTGCATAAGATTTAATTTAATATTAAAAAATTGTTAGTCCGCTGGGTGTGGTAGTTCATGCCTGTAATCCCAGCACTTTGGGATGCTGAGGCTGGTGTATCACCTGAGCTCGGAGTTCAAGACCAGCCTGACCAACATGGAGAAACCTCATCTCTACTAAAAATACAAAATTAGCTGGGCATTGCTGCGCATGCCTGTAATCCCAGCTACTCAGGAGGCTGAGGCAATTGTGGTGAGCCGAGATCATGCCATTGCACTCCAGCCTGGGCAACAAGAGTAAAACTCTATCTCAAAAAAAAGAAAAAAAAAATTGTTAGTCCAAATTATACTCAATGTTTAGGAACATATATACCATTGTACCAATACAGAATGAAACCACTGGCCATATCACATATTATAACTTGGAAGAACAAAACTTTATTGTGTTTTATTGTTGTTTAAATAATGATGTCTTCAGCTGATTTAAGTACAGGAAAAAAATAATACAAGGAACAAAAAATAAAAGTGAAAAACTAAATGAAAGAAAATACTGTTTGGAAGGTTTTTCCTTAAATCAATTAAAAGCTTAATGACACAAAGTTAAAGAACTATGACTATTATTAAGTCAATTTTCCTCTATGTTAATGAAACTAACTGCCCTTAATTAAGAACTTACAGACTACCTGATTTGTCCTAAACATTTGACATATGTTATTCCAACTCTCCGGTACCCTATCCCCACCTTTTACATATGAGAAAATTTAATTTTGTAAAAAAATTAATTTTGTTTGCTCAAGAGGTAATAATCAGCTCCATATACACATGCTTATGACTACTCAATCCCAAGACACTTAAGTATATACTACCTATACTGTACATGGTTCATAAGTAACTCAGTTGCTACAATTCAAACTAGCCAAATGACATAAAATTAAGTAATAGTATGTCTTCACAGCATTGGCTTTATTATTCAAACAAGTTGTACCAATATCAACTGTTTTACCAGAGACTAACAGTGTAAAAAAAAAAAAAACAACAGTTCACTAAAATATATATATATGTATATATCCATTTATATCCATATATATTTTAATTTTATCCAAATTTATGGATAAAAAGCTTTATGATGTGCTATTGGATCATCTTCTGGTCCATCTGCTTTATATTTTACTTTTAATATGGTAACTTATGTTTAATAGCAAATATTTGAGGTCAAGATAGATTCTTTGAAAATTTAATATGAAGAACATGGACCATAATGTTTATAATTCTTTTTGTTATGGCAAATACATAACTTGACCATCCTCCATGCCCACCGTGCATGGGATTGCTTTTGGCTGTATTTATCAGAGAGTGTGATATAGGAATTCCTAGTAATTCAAAATGGTTTTCCTATGATCAGTACCTCAAATAAGAAGGAAAAAAGAATCAGACATTTTAAGACATAAACACTAGTTTGTTTCCATGTCAATAAGGAAAAGATTTTTCTCCTTCATAGAAAAAAAGAAGGTAGGAAGCTATGGGTGATCAGAAAGTTACATATCTTTTTCACTGCAGAGTATGTGAGTAACTTTTTAAAGCAAGAGAGACAACCAACAGACAGAACAAGAAAGACTTATAAAAGATTGGCTGGGGGTGATGGCTCATGCCTTTAATCCCAGCACTTTGGGAGGCCAAGGCGGGTGGATCAACTGAGATCAGTAGTTCATGACACCAGCCTGGCCAACATGGTGAAACCTTGTCTCTACGAAAAATAAAAACATTAGCCAGGCATGGTGGCAGATGCCTGTAATCCCAGCTACTTGGGAGGCTGAGGCAGGAGAACTGCTTGAACCCAGGAGGCAGAGGTTGCAGTGAGCTGAGATTGCACCATCGCACTCCAGCCTGGGCAACAAGAGATAAACTCTGTCTCAAAAAGAAAAAAAGAAAGAAAAGAAAAAGAAAGACTACAGAGTCTGTGGTATGAGGATAGCTCAAGCCCGGGAGGTCAAGGCTACAGTGTGCCATGACTGCACCACTGCACTCCAGACTGGGTGACAGAGTGTGACCCTGTCTCAAAACAAAACAAAAAAAGTTTAAGATGAGACTACAGAATACCTATAATGGAGGATGAAGTATATATATATATATAAAAGCAGTCATTCAGTGGTCAAATCTTTTGGTGTTTAATTACAGTAATCTCATTTACCACTGTCTACCATTTTGTTTTTAAATGCAAAATGGAATAGTTGGTCACAGTCAAATATAACAATGTGGAATGTTGACAGGACACAGGCCAGGGGACTCAGACATCCCTACGCTTAGGACTGAACTGGTCCCAACACACTTGTGATCTGTGTTTATGGCCTTGATTTCCACATCTGTTAAAGGTGGCTATCACCCCAGAAGCTTAGTCTCTAAGACCCCTTTTAACTAACATTTTATAACTGAAAACTGAATGCATACAACTGTTTTATTTTTTAAAAAACTATTTGTTTTTTCATGTGTGTGTTTTTGAGACAGTAAGTGCATTGGCATGAGTGCAGTCTGTCACCCAGGCTGAGTGTAGTGGCATGAACACAGCTCACTGCAGCCTTGACTTTCTCAGGTTCAGGTGATTCTCCCACTTGAGCTTCTCAAATAGCTGGAACTACAGGCGTGTGCTAATATTTTGTATTTTTTGAAGAGATGGGGTTTCACCATGTTGCCCAGACTAGTTTCAAACTCCTGGACTCATGCAATCCACCCATCTCAGCCTCTCCACCAGCCCTCTAAAAAAAACTGTTTGATAGATTAATGGTAAAAAAGATTAGCACACGTATGTTCATTGCAGCACTGTTTACAATGGCAAAGACCTGGAACCAACCCAAATGCCCATCAATGATAGACCGGACAAGGAAAATGCAGCATATATACACCATGGAATACTATGCAGCCATAAAAAACATTGAGTTTATGTTCTTTGTAGGGACATGGATGAATCTGGAAACCATCATTCTCAGCAAACTGACACAAGACCAGAAAATCAAACACCACATGTTGAACAATGAAAGCACATGGACACAGGGAGGGCAGCATCATACACGAGGGTCTGTTGTGGGGACCTAGGGGAGGGACAGTGGGGTTGGGGAGGGATAACATGGGGAGAAATGCCAGATATAGGTGACGGGGGGATGGAGGCAGCAAACCACATTGCCATGTATGTACCTATGCAACAATCCTGCATGATCTGCACATGTACCCCAGAGCCTAAAGTACAATTAAAAAAAAAGATTAATGCCAGAAGCAATAAAGGAGCAGAAGCATATCCTACTGGGACAACCCTTTGTCAATAAAATTAGTGGTTCTACAAATATCTGTGCAGATTGGTATCATAAAGTTTAACTTAACCTCAAGTACCCTCACAACTTACATGGGGAACCACCTATGCAGCCTTTTCCTAGGTAAAGGAGGGCCACCTTAGATGTGGACAGCAGTGTAGAGTTACCTCTGACATGTAAGTGGTCCCTTAACTAGATCACCAGGTCTGTCAGAGGCTGCAGGATATATATAGCAGTCACATGACTTGGAGTGACTGATAAGTTCCACTCCCAGGAATCAGGAAAGTGTGCAAGTGACAGGATGAAGTCAGGGTACATTTCTACAGCCCCCACTTATATTCCAGCTGCTACAAAAAGTAATTTCATTCATAATTTTGAAATTGTTTTAAAACTTCTGCCATATTCATATTTCTCCAAAATTAATTATTAATGTTATGAATTACCACTAAATACCTTAACATAAGTTGAAAACCGAGTCCTCATTCAAAGTCTGTCCTGAAAAAGAACAGTCCAGGTCAGAGGGAGATGAGGGAGGCTATGACAAAAAGAAGGACAAATAGACTAAATCTCTAGGGCCTTCATAAAGAGAAAAAAAAAGTTCATAAGGAACATTCCAGAACAGAGTAATAGAAATGAGATCCTCCTCTACAACCCCTTTAGAGCCCAGAAACTCAGATTATGAATAAATAATTTACATCATTCATCTTCCTTGATTTTCAAAACTTTATTTTCTTTATGACACAGGCAAGGAGGGGAACCTTAACTGAAATGCTGGCTGTCATTATTTTATAAAATAGCCACACAAATTGTTATAAGGCTATTTTTGTTACTTTTTCATTTCTTCACAACACTTTCATCTTAAAAGAGTTCAGCCTCTTAGCCGTAATTTTAAGTAAAAACAAGGACATTAAAAAAGTTGACAAAGGTTAAATGTTTAAATGCTTAAGATTTCAGATTTAAATTAAGTAAATTAAAGATTTAAACGTTTCAGTAAATTACTTAAGGGGTAATTTGCAGAATGCCAGTTATATTTTTTATCTAAGTCCAGATTGGCCAGAAGGCCACATTGGCTTGTGCTTCATACTACTCCAGAAGGCAACACGAAGGCATGCATTGCTCTGCTCTTAAACACTTTAACAAAGAACATATAGATGCAGACAGAAAAGCTAGTGTAATGGGAACATAAGCAGCTTAGTAGAAAATATGGCTGCTCCAAAGTTCCCATGAGTAAAAAAGAAAAAAAAAAAAAAAAGTAATAAAAAAAAAATAAGATCAAAAAAAAAAAAAAAAAAAACCAACAAGAAAACAAATACACCCCTTACTAATGAGTTCAAGAAGAAAACTACAAGTACACATTCTCCAGTACTGTTAAGGAAACTTAGCTCTACTTCCAATGACTAGCTGCAAAACAAAGTGTTCACAATTGTCATTCACACCATGGCGACTTTCTCAAAGTCTCCTCTGGGTAATAAACCTCTTTAGGAGTCTGTCATTGCATACCTTATGCAAGTAGACTGCAACTCTTTTTAACCTTTTTTTCCCAGAATGTGTCCTCCCTTTGTGTGCTGGGCATCATTAGCTAAGAGGATGCTGTTGCTTTTACTTGTGGTTAACTGTGTTACAACTCTTGTAGATCTTTTCATTGTTTTTTTTTTCTTCTTCAAATTTACCCCCTCACCATCCTTTTCTGATCTGACCTCCATAGGGGTCATCCCCAAACATCTCCCCTTGAGATACACGGCCTCTTGAAACAGAACTAAAGGCAATGCTGCATTCCCCTGGGAAATCCAGTTCAGTGTGCCATTTTCAGGTGGCCTTGTGCTAGTAAAACAGAGCAAGCCTCCGCTGTCATAAGTCAAAACTACAAAACAGATAACAAGATAAAGAAATTGTTAGCAACATATTCTAACTAATGTCTACAAAACACAGTCAATGCCTGTGTGTGCAGATACATGATTTGGGATGGCAGTACCTTATTGAAGAGGAGAAAAATACACTGCACAAAGGTAATGTATTGACAGGGTCACACTGATTTTTTTAAAAAGCCTACATCAATAGTTCAATTTTCCTCTCTACATAAGGTTATGGTATGTATCTGTGGGATATTCAAAGAGGCACAAGGGAGGCAGTATAACATAATCATTAAAAGCATGAACTTCAGAGCCAGTTCATGCTGGGGTTTAAATACCAGTTTCATCACCTGCTAGTTGTGAGACCTTGATCAAGTTATTCAAATTCTCCTTCTGTGTTTCCTCATCTGTAAAAATGGGAATAATCATAGCATTTACATAATAGAGTTGTTATGAGGATTAAATGAGCTATATTTGCAAAGCACTTAGATATGTACGTGTCTCTTAAATAAAATGCTGCACAGATTTCAGGAGCCATGCAAAGAGCTAAATGCAATATAACTCTTTACACCAGCAGCAAAAGCTTAAAATGGCTGGTGAGGACACACAGAAAATAAAATGACACATCACAGAACTGGGCATGAGATTTCTGAAGTGTTGATTTCAAAAGATTAAATATATAGTGCTGGACTCTAAACATATTCAATTCAGTTCTTCTATATATATATATATATGTATAAACCTAACATATATATATATACACCTAACATATATATATATATATTTGTTAGGTTTATTTAAAGAGAGAGAGAAACAGGAGAAGGAGAAAGAAACAGCTAAGTATCACAGTGAATGAGAGAATCCAGAAAGATGGAATCCAGGAGAGGAAAGCAGCTTCCACACTGAATGGAAGGGAATAGAGAGAGATGGAGTTTAGGAGGGAAAGACAGGCTTCCACGAGTGTGTGTGGAAGGGGACTTCAGAGGGGAAATCCAGGAGAGAGAAAAACAGCTTCCACGAAGGGAATGTTCGTGGAAGGGGACCTAAACATAGAGTCCCCTGTTTTTTTTTTTTTNTTTTTTGAGACAGGGTTTCACCATAGTAGTCAGGCTGGTCTCAAACTCTGAACCTCAGGTTATCCACCTGCCTCGGCCTCCCAAAGTGCTGGAATTACAGGCGTGAGCCACTGCAACTGGCCCTTCAATTCAGTTCTTAAAAAACTTTTGAGACAGGGTTTCATCTGTTGCCTGGGATGGAGTGCAGTGGTGTGATCATAGCTCACTGCAGCCTCCAACTCCTAAGCTCAAGGAATCTTCCAGCCTCAGCCTCCCAAGTACTACAGGTGCATGCCACTACACCTGGCTAATTTTTAAATGTTTTAGAGAAATGGGGTCTGGCTGTGTTGCCCAGGCTTGTCTTGAACTCCTGGCAAGCCCTCTGCCTTAGCACCCCAAAGTGTTGAGATTACAGATGTAAGCCATCATGCCCAGCTCCTTAAATATATTTAATCTTTCCAAGATTGTCACTAAAATATGCCTAAATGTACTTTACATTCCTGTGTAGTAACAGGGTTCCAGACCAAGCCTGGCCTCTGTGTGACCTTGAGAAACACACTCCACCTTTCTCTGTCCCTGAATTGTCAGTTTAAAACTAAAGGAACTGTACTACGTGTTTGATCTCTAAGGCCCAACTCTGGGTGGCAGCCCCCAAATCTTAAGGAAAATATGAAATAAAGAGAGAAAAGTAATAGACATTTTTATAGAATTTTAAACAAAAAGGTTGCTGGGTAGGACAGAAAGCAAACCTTCCCCCTTTCCTTAAATAGAGGATAAAGTCATTAGAGTTTGCTTCACAATTCTATTTGTACAAAGGAGCAAGTATAGGACTAGGACCCTGAGTCACTAGTGCCCACAGTGGAGGGACTGCACCAGGAGGACTGGCTCACGTATGAGGGTGCAGCACAGCATATACCCTCCAGAGGACTCTTATTTGTGAAATCCCATTAAAAGCAGGGCTGCAGCAGACATTAAAGGCCCTATATTTATGATTCCATCTACCTGAAATGCTCAGAATAGGCAAACTTGTAGAAACAGAATGCAGATTAGTGGTTCCCAGGAGCTGGGTAGGAGAAAGAGGGAGTGATTGGTAATGGATTCCCTTTGGGGTGATAAAAATGTTTTGGAATTAGACAGTGGTGATGGTTATCCAACTCTGTGAACATGCTAGCCACTGAACTGTATACTTTAAAAGTGTACAATTTATAAGTATCTAAGTTGTATCTCAGCAATGGGGGGAGGTCTATCTTTATAATAGAGATTTCTATTATTATCTAGTGGTCTGTCTCCTGTTATCAGTAATAGAGGAAACTAAGGAGATTAAGGTAATTATGTCAACAGTTCTTGATAAAAGGAAGGCTGGAATTAGATTCTGAATTGCGTATATAGGGTGGCCAAAAATTCTAGAAACTAGAAGTCAGAGATTAAAGGCCTTGTTCTCAAAGAGCTCAAAGGGAAATTATGCACACAGAAAGAATAACCAGTAGGAAGGGGAGTATACAATAAGGTGGTACTGGTTGCTCCCCAGTGAGCACTGGCCAAGTCTTCAACCATCCACATGCTCCAGCACAGACCCTGACCAGGAGCCAGGTGCACCTGAGCTTCACTTGCAAACTTCCAAAGGGAGTGAGTCATAAGAAAAGCTAGGAAACCCAGTGAGCTTTTCCAAATTTCTTCTTTGCATCCTGCAGTCTCTTTACCCAATACTGACACTACTCCCCTTCCTGTGATGGCCCAAAAAGAGGAAACAGCAAGAGCAAAAGCCGAAAGGTGAGAAAGGAAGGAAATTTCTGGCAATAGTTTGGCAAGATCACCAACTCCTTCCAGAGGTCACAGCAGCCAAAGTGACCTTAAAACATAAATTGTATCGTGTCATCCCCTATTTAAAGCCCATCTAAGACAATCAAAAAATGCAAACTCCCTACAACCATCTGGAATGAAATGCACACTTCCACCACTGGCCCTGCCTGCTGGCGCCTGCACCTCTCTGGTGCCTCCCCCACCACTCTGCTTACAGAGCTAAGCTGTCTGCTGCCTCAGGGCCTGACATATTCTCCTCCCTCTGCCTGGCTCTGCTCTTGCCTGGCCCCTTCTCATTCCTTAAGTCCTAGTATCTCAGATGAATAGCTGAAGAGGCTCTTTCCTGTTATTCTCTACCAGAGCTGTTTATTTACTTTAGAGGGTTTACCACACACTCACTACTTTGCCTATTTCTTGCCTGGATAGACTGCTCATTCAAAAAGGACAGAGAGGCTGGGCGCAGTGGCTCATGCCTGTAATCCCATGACTTTGGGAGGCAGAGGTGAATGAATCACCCGAGATCAAGGGTTCAAGACCAGCCTGACCAACATGGTGAAAGCATGTTGGTCTCTACTAAAAATAAAAAATTAGCTGGGCATGGTGGTGCACGCCTGTAGTCCTAGCTACCCGGGAGGCTGAAGCAGGAGAATCGCTTGAACCTGGAGGCAGAGGTTGCAGTGAGCCAATATGGCGCCATTGCACTCCAGCCTGGGCAACAAAAGCGATACTCTTTCTCAAAAAACAAACAAAAAGGACAGAGAGCAAGTCTACCTTATTTCTTGCCATATCTAAAGTGCTACCACATTGCCCTGCATGTGACTGGCATTTAATTTTTGCTAAATAGATTAACCGGTATTTTAAAAAATAACTCTGGCTGGGGAGCATAAGAGTTACAAGAGGTATGGAGAATAATTAAAACAAAGGTGACTGCTATGGTTTGAATATTGTGTTCCCCCAACAACCATATGCTGGGGCCTATTACCCAATGTTGTTAGTATTAAATAGTGGGGCCTTTAGGAGGCAATTAAGACATGAAGGCTTGGCCAGGATCCCAGTACTTGGTGGATCACTTGAAGTCAGGAGTTCAAGATCAGCCTGGCTAACATGGCAAAACCCTATCTCTACTAAAAATACAATAAGTACCCAGGCGTGGTAGTGCATGCCTGTAATCCCAGCTACCAGGGAGGCTGAAGCAGGAGAATTGCTTGAACTTGAGGGCAGGGGTTGCAGTGAACCAAGATTGCACCAGTGTGCTCCAGCCTGTGTGACAGAGAGATTCTGTCTCAAAAAAGAAAAAAAGAAAAGGAAAAGACATGAGAGCTCTGCCCTCATGAATGGGATTAGTGTCCTATAAAAGAGGCTTGAGGGAGCCTGTTGGCCCCTTTGACCATGTTAGGAAGCAGTGAGAAGATACCAACTTTGAAGAAGGAAGCAAGCCCTCACGGACCCAAATCTGCTGGTGCCTTGGTCTTGGATTTCCCAGCCTCCAGAACTGTGAGCAATAAATTTCTGTTGTTCATAAATTACCCAGTCTAAGGTATTTTGTTATAGCAGCCCAAACAGACTAAGTGATCATAGGTCACACTTTGGATTTTGATGCTACTAAAGAGCACCATTTTCAAACTTTTCTTTCTTTTGGACAGTTATACAATCATATTGGTTAAGCAATGAACAGACTTAATTAGCCTAATGTAACACTGACTGAATGTTTGCTCATGGGGGTCTGTATGCTTTATACTGTGCACACAATCCCATTTTTCCTTGAGCCTCCTCCATAAAGCAGAGCCTAGGGTAGGCCTCAGGGGTGGCTACCTTTCAGTAGGTAAACTTTCTGGATATGACTAAGTGTCTTTACCAAACTAACACAGTAAATACTACTTAGGTAACTGCAATTTAATTATTCAAATCAGAGCTAACTTCTAAAACATGTTTCTTCTCTTGTAGTCATAGACTAAATTCTAGCCTGACTAGTTACAAACAAAAGGTGTAATAATGTGTTATCTGTGTTTTAGCCTCCTAGTTGAAATTTTTTCTTCCTTTATTTTTACACCTATGGTTGAAGAAAGTAGCAGAGACCAACTGAATGAAGGCAAAACCCACTGATTTTCTTGGAAAGAACTGTAGAGCAAAACAAAATTCATTTGTGGAGAGGAATAATTCCTACCTGAACGAATGGAAAAGTGAAACTGTAGAATCAAAAATAAATACTTGGTAATAAATTCAGATCCTAATCACAAAAATTCATTTTTAATTAGCTCAATTATGTAAATGAATCACATATAACCAATGAGCTATATTATGAGCATTAAAAAAAATTTTTTTTAATTAATTAAATTTATTTATTTTTTTTTTTAGAGGCGGATTTCACCGTGTTGGTCAGGCTGGTCTCCAACTCCCGACATCAGGTGATCCATCCGTCTCAGCCTCCCAAAGTGCTGGGATTACAAGCATGAGCCACCACGCCCGGCCTTGTTATGGAGCATTTTTAAATGTTTGTTTTTGTTTTTATACTACGGTAAGCATTTCCCAAGTTTGCCTGTAATGCGTGGCTTTTTCAAAATAATAATAATAAACTTCTCCCTAATGTATGAATTAACACAATTATAAATTAAGGAAAACCTAATTGATGGGGTTTTACTCTCTAGGTACATTTATATATGGTGAAATATTCATTAAAATAATTACTAGAAAGAAGTGCTCACCTCCCTGTACCTTCTGAGATCCTCCCACCAGTAAAGGCAGGACGACAGAGTGGTAGCGCTTTCCATTTAGTGTGCCAAAGAGAGAGGACACTGGTCACCAGCATAATCTAATGAAAATACCTTTAGGCTGATTGTCAGGAGATAGGGATTAACTTAAATTTCCAAAAAGCTGAACAGTACCCCCAACCCTTCACTTTCCTCCTGGGAAATGCAGATGTGCAGTCTACCGCAACAGCCCGGGGAGTGGGCGGGGAGGGAAGGGGAGGGCTGCAGGGTGTGTGACTTACGAGACGTAGGCTGGGTAGCCAAATCCTATCAGGTTGCAGAGGAGAGAGGCTCCATAACCGAACACAAGGTACAAGGCCACCAGTCCAATGACACCTGGGGACCACAAGGAGAGAAGTAGGTTGGGCGGCAAGAGGCGCTTATGCGGCACAGCCGCCGCCCACACCGCGAGGCTGGGCCTGTTCTAGGCGTTTTCCTCCCGACTCGATTAAAGGAGCGAGAAAAACAAACCACACCAAGGCTGGGCCTGCGCGTCCGCGGAGCCCTGCCTTGAAGTCTGGGGATACCACGCAGCTACCACCTTTGTGTTTCTCCTACCTCCCGCAAGGGGCCCCGGCGCTTCGCGCAACAACCCTGGGCGTCCGGGAAGGTCCGGGGCACCCCCGTCCGCCCTCTCGCAGGGCCCGTGGGGCAGCGCCCCAGCCCTGGAAGCTGCGGTCCGCGGGTAGCGTCCCGAGAGGCCCGGACTCCCGCACCCTCTGCAACAGCAGCCCCCGCCCACCCGAGGGGGCGCCCCTCCCCAGGCGGAGCTTCACCGAGGGTCGGATAGGACCGGCTACCTCCGTCACCTCACCCGCCCGCAGGGGCCCCGCCGTCCGCGGCCACCGTGCGGGACCGCGGGAACAGGGCGCCCAGCCGCGGAGCGGACACGTCAGCGCCGGCCTTTCCAGCTGCCAGCGCCCAGCGCCGCCGCTGCCCTCCAGCCCCGCGACCCTCAGTACCGGCCGCCCCGGCGGGGTCTCTGATCCCCGCGCTTTCCGGGAGGCCAGCCTGGTCTCTGAGGATGCTGCTAGTCCCGTCTGTCTCCGACTCCACCTCTCCCGAGTCCTCTCCCGCTTCCTTCCCAGCAGCTGTGGCAGCGGCGGCTCCCGGGGCCCGGCCAGCGGCGGCGAGCCCAGGCCACTCACCAAGCGCGATGAAGCTCCGGTTCACGCCGGTCTTGGCCTCGAGCTTGGCCAGAAGGTCAGTCATGCAGTTCTTCTCGTGCAGGAACCGGTCGAACCTCTCCCTCATGGCCGCAGACATGGCGGTGACCGTCGCGCCGCCCGGGCTGCTCCTAACGCCGGGTGGACTGGAGCGGGGACTGCAGCGGGGCGGTGGCAGGCGGGGACCGCTGCGCGTCTACGCGTCCTCCGCTCGCCTCTGCTCGCCCCGCCCGGCCTCCGCTCGCCCCTCCTCCCCCGCCCCGCGTCCCGCGGACAGCGCCACACCCGGGAGGGGCGGGCCTGCACCTCCGCGGGCGCAGCGAGGTGGCCTGGCTGTTGACAGCCTTAACTCATTGCGGAGTAAAAAGGGTGTGGTGCAGGGACATGTATTTTGTGTCTCTTGAGGGCCCCCTTCTCAAATAGGCCTATTGCAAAAAGCCAGGCAGAAAGGAGGCAGGCGTCTTTGTTGCTCCCGCCTGAAATTTAATGAGACGAGTTTGGCACCTACTTTGCTATGCTAAACCTGCTAAGGCATTTTTGATCTAAAAAATGGAAACGTATGAGCATCCTGAAAAACTCTTTGGATGCAGGCCTGCTTTCTCCCTCTTTGCCTTAACTCGGCAGTTTTTCTCACCTACAGACAATCGTTGCCTTGAAAAGACTCTCGAATAAATCTAACATATCCTCCCTGCGGTACACCTTTTCCAAAAAAGCCCTGGGTTAAATTTTTTTTATGGTGGGGTTGCGTTGCCTTGTTGTCTGATGCCGAGGAAAGTATCCAAATTCTCTCTGTGGAGCCATGTTGCCCAGCCTGGTCTCAAATTTGTGAGCTCAAGTAATCTGCCCACTTGGCCTCCCAAAGTGCTGGGATTACAGGCATGTGCGGTTGCGCCCAGGCTCAAAATTTGATTGTTTTATTTATTATTTATTTATTTTAGCAAAGGAGCAAAATCCCTTTAAGTTAGATGTTTAAATCAACCTAGGTTTCTGTCACTACATTTCATGCAGTGGCAATATTTGTACTACATTAACTATGCATGGAGTATCTGGAAACATACTATTCATTTGGATTTCTTCCTTTTTTTCTTTCTTTCTTTTTTTTCCCAGACAGGATCTTGCTCTGTTGTCCAGGATCTAGTGCAATGGTGCCATCATGGCTCACTGGAGCCTTGACTTATTGGGCTCAAGCAATCCTCCTACCTTGACCCCCAAAATGCTGGGATTATAGATGCCAGCCACTGTGCCCAGCCCTTGGCTTTCTTTCTGTAAATATTGCTCCCTCTTTTTGTGTAAAAATTGCTCTCTTTTCAATTTTCTCCTGACATAGATTCCAAATGTCTTCTTTTCTTAAGCATTCAACCAATGGTGAGGCAAAGCAGTATAGTAAGGCATAATGTATGGAGTTCTATCTCTGGATTCACTCTATATGAGCTAAATCCCAGCTCTGTCATTTAGCTGTGTGACTTTGGGCAAGGTACATTAGCTCTCTGTGCTTCTGGCATCTCATCTGTAAAACAGGGATAAAAATAGTACCTATTTCACAGAGTTCTCATCATGATAAGGTGAGTTACTATTTGTAATGCTTTTAGAAGGGCACTCAATGCAAAGTGTTTAAATTATTTAAGAAAGAAAAAAAGCACAGCTAAGTGTAAATCTTTTTTTGTTTGTTTTGTTTTGTTTTGAGACAGGGTCTAGTTCTGTCACCCAGGCTGGAGTGCAGTGGTGCAATCTCAGCTCACTGCAACCTTTGCCTCCTTGGCTCAAGCCATCCTCCAACCTCAGCCTCCCAAGTAGCTGGGACTACAGGCACACGCCTCCAAGCCTGGCTAATTTTTGTGTTTTTTGTAGACATGGGGTTTTACCATGTTGTCCAGGCTGATCTTGAACTCCTGAGCTCAAGTAATCCTCCCACCTCGGCCTCCCAAAATGCTGGGATTACAGGCGTGAGCCACCATGCCCAGCCTCTAAAATTGAGATAGCAAAATATCACATTATTTTTGCCTTTAGGAAATTACAATCAGATTCGGGGAGTATGGGATCCTAGTTTATCCTATCAACACTGTATACCTTAGACTCATTCATAGAAGAGGAAAGATATGCAGAAGATAAAAACCCTGCCAAAAGTCTCAGACTATTCACTTACTCATATTTACTAAATATATCCTGTGTGCCAGATGCTATTAGACCTGGGAACCAGATAGACAAGATCTGTTTTCGTGGCTGTGAAGACGGCTGGCCTGGAACCAGTTTACTTTGGCAATCTCTTTCTTTTTTTGGGGGGTGGGGGATGGAGTTTCGCTCTTGTTGCCCAGGCTGGAGTGCAATGGCCTGATCTTGGCTCACTGCAACCTCTGCCTCCCAGGTGTAAGCGGTTTGTCCTGCCTCAGCCTCCTGAGTAGCTGGGATTATAGGCACACACCACCACTCTCGGCTATTTCTTGTATTTTTAGTAGAGAGGGGGTTTCACCATGTTGGCCAGGATGGTTTCGAATTCTTGACCTCAGGTGATTCTCCTGCCTCGGCCTTTCAAAGTGCTGGGATTACAGGTGTGAACTACTGCATCCAGCCAACTTTGGCAATTTCGTTCTTTCCTTTTTCTTCTTATTTTTTTTGAGACAGAGTTTCGCTCTTGTTGCCCAGGCTGGAGTGCAATGGCACGATCTCAGCTCACCACAACCTCCGCCTCCCAGGTTCAAGCGATTCTCCTGCCTCAACCTCCTGAGTAGCTGGGATTACAGGCATGCACCACCACGCCCAGCCAATTTTGTATTTTTAGTAGAAATGAGGTTTCTCCATGTTGGTCAGGCTTATGGCCTACAGGGTGGCATAAAGTTTTGCTTTTCTTTTTATGTAAGAGAAGGACCAGAAGGAGTCAGACCATTTTGCCCACTTCCTTTCATGATGAGACGCCAGAGAAATATGGTCAACATGAATAAAGAAACTGACCAGGCCAGGTGCTATGGCTCATGCCTGTAATCCCAGTACTTTGGGAAGCCAAGGCAGGAGGATCTCTTAAGCCCAGGAGATTGAGATCTCATCTCTGTAAGAAAATTTTTTAAAAATTAGCCAGGTATGATGGCATGCTCCTGCAGTTTCAGCTACTGAGGGGACTAAGGCAGGAGGATGGCGTGAGCCAGGGAGGTTCAGACTGCAGTGAGCTATGATCACACCAGAGTGAGACCCTGTCTCTTAAAAAAAAAAAAAAAAAAAAGAAAAGAAAAAGAAACTGAGCAGTTATATTAAATTTATATTGCTACTGTAACAAATTATCCCAAACTTGATGGCTTAAAACAACACAAATTTTATTCTGTTACACTGCTGTGTGTCAGGCTCACTGGGTTAAAATCAAGGTGCTATCTGTAGGGCTTTGTTCCTTTTTGGAGGCTTAAAGAAAGGTCCGTGTTTTTTTGCTCACTGGGTTGTGGCAGAATTCAGTTTCTTGTGGTCACAGGACTCAAGTCCCCATTTCCTTCCTCATCTTCAAAGCCACTGCCAGCAGCAGTCAAATCTCTCTCATACTTCAAATGTCTCTCCCTTTTTCTTTCATTTAATCTCTCTGAGCCATCTGCCTTCGACTTCTACCTTTGAGAACTCCTGTGATTAGATTGGGCCCACCCAGGTAATCCAGGATAATCTCCCCCATCTTAAAGTCTATATAACTTTAATCCCATCTGCAAAGTCCCTTCTGCCATGCAAATTAACATCTTCACAGGTTTGGGTATTAGGGAATGGACATTTTTGGGTAGGGATGGAAGTCATTATTCTGCCTACTACACCAGTCTTACATGTGGGTCCCATAACCAGCATTAAGGTCCCTGGAAAGAATGAACATGTTGAGATCAGACAGCTCGTGTAAATCCTTTCACTCACGTCGAGCACCATCCCAGGACATGGCACAGGGTCAAAGCACAGGCCCTGGAGCAGATACCCTGGCTCCCTTACCTACTAGCTGTGCACTCTTGGGGAAGTTCTCAACCTCCAAATGCCCCACTGTTCTCAGCCCATAAAACAAAGATAATGCTAGTGTCTACTTCATATGGTTGTTGGAATAAATGAGACATTCCACATAAAGCACTTCCAGAGTGCCTATCTGAAGGACACATATATCAATTAAGTAGACATTAACAAGAGTTTATGCCCAAAATTATACTATCTTGTCCTATTCCTTTGATTCAAGGATTTGGTACATGTGAAAATAAAAATGCTCTCGCAAAAATAAGAGCACATTTTCATCAATAATTTGACTATGGGAAAGAAGGAGGAAAAGAAAATGTATACTGAGCACCTATTTTGTGTTAGACAATTTGTATGTATGAAGGAGCTGACAGCATATTTTCATCGAGTCAGGGGTCACTAATCCTCAGACTACCTGAGGATTAAAAAGTAGTCTTTTCCAAGGTACAAAGTAGGGAAACAAAACTGCTTATTTTTCAGTTTTGTCTATGATCCTTGACTAACCCCTGGCCAAGTGAAAGGGACCCTCCAGATATACACAGATGTGGGCAAGGAACTGACCTACAAACACATATCAGGTCAAAGTCAAGCTGTTCTCTGACATGCAGCCGGCTGATTTATGCAGCTCTTTATCACTTAGCAGTCTCTTAATGCTTCCTGTCTCTCCCCAGTCTCTGACCTTCAGCCTTTTTTGGATGAGTTTTGGTGAATGTTCCTCTGGCTCTTGGACCTCAATCATGCTGTTACCACACTGGATGACTCAAGGATGTACCTCTTCCTTTCACGACATAAATAACTTTTTCTTTATGATGAGCTCTGCCATGCAGTTAGGAAAGAATTACTTGACCACATAGGCTTTTGCTTTTTACCCAGGATAGTCTCTCTAAAATCCATGCTGATGGAGATTTATAACTAGTTAGTGTTTGGGGATTTGGAACAAGGTTTGGGAGGACACACTTGTTTTTGTTTTTTTCATACCATTTTTCTTAACACCTCTTTATTCACAGCCATAACAAAAACACCCTACTATAAGTGAGAATCCATTAGTCTAAAAAAATTACAATATATACTGTCTCCAAACAGCACCAACTATTGTATACATCATGTTAACCAGCTTTATAGAATTTACTGATAATCGTTGCTTCTCTGCCTCTTGGCTAAGATCAAGGGTAGAATGTACTGAAAGTCACAAGTGAGACTCTAATTTAATACTTTTTTTTGTTGTTGTTGTTTTCTTTTTCTTTTTTTTTCTTTTTTTTTTT
>NW_016107361.1:841853-843069 GCF_001604975.1 Cebus imitator | reverse complement strand
GCCCAGGCTGTACTGCAATGGCACGACCATGGCTCACTGCAAATTCCATGTCATGGGTTCGAGTGATTCTCCTACCTCAGCCTTCTGAGTAGCTGGGATTACAAGCACACACCACCAAGTGTGGCTAATTTTTGTAATTTTATTTTATTTTATTTTTATTTTTTTGAGACAGAGTCTTGCTCTGTCACCCAGGCTGGAGTGCAGTGGCATGACCTCAGCTCACTGCAACCTCCATCTCCCAGATTTAAGTGGTTCTTCTACCTCAGCCTCCCGAGTAGCTGGGATTATAGGCACACACCACCATGCTCAGCTAATTTTTGTTATTTTATTTTTAAGGTGGAGTTTCACTCTTGTTGCACAGGCTGGAGTGCAATAGCATGATCTCAGCTCACTGCAACCTCTCCTTCCCGGGTTCAGGCAATTCTCTTGCTTCAGCCTCCCAAGTAGCTGGGATTACAGGAATGTGCCACCACGTCTGGCTAATTTTGTATTTTTAGTAAAGATGGGGTTTCTTCATGTTGGTCAGGCTGGTCTTGAACTCCCAACCTCAGGTGATCCCCCCACTCAGCCTCCCAAAGTGCTGGGATTACAGGCGTGAACCACTGCGCCCAGCCTAATGGTCATTCTTAGGCAAATAGTTTGGACTTGGAAACATCAATAGTGATAACTGTAACTTCTAATGTTGTACAATAGTAACTGAATTGGTGTTTAATACAATGTACCCAGTCTATATCACATGTGTATTTGGTATGTTTATAACTCAAGACAGTGGCATATGGAATGGATTAAAGGAAGAGTCTCCATTTCTGGATTCTTTGGAAATGTGATTGCTTACAACCTGTCTTTAACATGTAGGAAAACCTTTTTACTTAGATTATTTCATATCAAGTTCACAGCTTGCAAAATTAAGTGGAGGATGATAAACTAATACGGAAAACAACATTGGCTTAATTTCAGAGTAATCTTTTTTAAATAAATCATTTTTATAGTTAAACCACTTTTCCAACTTGTATTTATTCAGAGAAAAAAATTTTTTTTTTTTTTCGAGAGAAAGGAAGAAAAAGAATAAAAAAAAAGAAAAGAAAAAGAATAAAGGAAAGGAAGAAAGAGGAAGAGGAAGAGGGAGAGAGAACAGGGGTGTTGCTTTATTGCCCGGGCTAGAATGCAGTCTAAAACTGGGTATGCCTGTAATTGTGTTTAATAATAGAGACATTAA
>NW_016107361.1:826468-839858 GCF_001604975.1 Cebus imitator | reverse complement strand
GCTGGGAATCTCCTGGTGTGTGAGCAACAAAAATTGATCTGAAAGTGTGGCGTCCTCTCGTTCTCTGCTCTTTCAGTGGGACCTGCAATCCCGAGCTGCTAGTGATCAGCCATCTTGGATCTCTCTGCAGAGAAAAAAATTTTTAAAAGTTACCTGGACTAAAGACCAGGGCATCAGTTTATATGGTGTGAGTTCTTTTCATTTGCCTTAGATTGCATCTACACTGACAGAAAAAAAGTGGAAAGGTAAGCAATTATCTTAGGATTGTACTAGTAAAAATTATATCAATAATTACTTGGTATAGACAGCCCAGGCTGTCTTTCAGCATGGGAAAATTGGTCATGGGTAGATTTTTCAGGGTGACTTAGTTTGAGACCAAGAAATAGTCAATGCTGTTTTTGTCAAGTATAAAATAGATTCCAGAATGCATTCCTTCACCCTTGAAGGCCCTTCTCATTAGTATTGGACCTAATTATTTAGATAATTTGTTAAAGGATTTACACTTATTTAAAGAAGGCTAATGAGTCACCAGCATTTAATATTCATTCATTCAACAACTATTCATTGAACACCTACTATCTGCTATGCACTGAAGATATACCAGGAACCCAGATAGATAGGTCCTAGCTTTATGGATCTCACGAATCATAACCACAGCAACATTTGATATCTGTCATTAAGAGTTTGAAACTTCAGTATCTTTTTTTGTGTTTTGAGATGGAGTCTTGCTCTGTTGCCCAGGCTGGAGTGTAGTGGTGCAATCTCGGCTCACTGCAGCCTCTGCCCCCAGGGTTCCAGCGATTCTCCTCCCTCAGCCTCCTGGGTAGCTGGGATTACAGGCACATGCCAAAATGCCCTGCTAATTTTTGTATTTTTAATAGAGATGGGGTTTCACCATGTTGGCCAGGCTGGTCTCAAACTCCTGACCTCAGGTGATCTGCCTGTCTCGGCCTCCCAAAGTGCTGAGATTAAAGGTGTGAGCCACTGTGCCCAGCACCAAACTTTAATATCTTTATTTTTCTTTTTTTATAATTTTTTATTATTATTTTTTTTTAAGAGACAGGGTCTCACTATGTTGCCCAGGCTGGAGTGCAGTGGCTATTCATAGGCGTGATCCCACTACTGATCAGCACAGGAGTTTTGACCTGCTCCATCTCTGACCTGGACCGGTTCACCCCTCCTTAGGCAACCTGGTGGTGCCCCGCTCTCAGAAGTTCACCATATTGATGCCGAACTTAGTACGGTTACCCAATCGGCATAGCGCACTACAGCCTGGGCTCAGCCTCCGGAGTAGCTGGGACTACAGGCAAGCACCACCGCACCAGGCAAACTTTAGTATCTTAACCTAATATTTATATTTTTCTTATCACTAAAGAAAAAACTATTATCAATAAATTTGATAATTGATAAACTCAATTTGACTATGTTATCATATACCCTTTGTTCTCTCTTTACCAGTGACACTCTACTAGCAGTAAATTCTTTTTAACGCCGTTAGTTTTTCTTTTCCCTTTCCCACAGATCAGTAGGAGTCGAGGGAGCACTGGCTTCATGGTTGAGTCATCACTGTGTTAAATTATATAATCAATTCATAAATACTAACAGTGGAAAAACTAAGCAGTGGAGGGAAAATCTATTTATCTTCATCTCCCAGTCTCCCAGTATTTCCCCAGTGGTGTCAGTTGTAAAATGCCAGACTCATAGGGAATAGGAGAGACAGCTAGTCAAGGACCTGACCAAGCATCTGATGATAATAATGTTTTTATTCTATAAGGAGACAATTAAAACTGTATAAATAGACATTTTATTGTTTTCCTCTAAATGTGTTTTACTCTAAAAATGTTTTCGTGCAAAATGTGTTAGCAGTTAGCAATTGTTTGTTATACTAGTGATCCAACATCTGTTAACAATGAGGTTCTGGCTGACCATCTGTATTAGTCCATTCTCATGCTGGTATAAGGAACCGCCTGAGACTGAGTAATTTATAAAGAAAGAAGGTTTAATTGACTCACAGGTCTGTGAGGCTGGGGATGCCTCAGAAAATTTAGAAGTATGGCAAACAGGGAAACAAACACATCCTTCTTCTCATGGTGGCAGGAGAGAGAATGAGAACCAAGTGAAGCAGGGAGCTGCTTATAAAACCATCGGATCAGCCAGTATGGTGGCTCACACCTGTAATCCCAGCACTTTGGGAGGCTGAGGCGGGTGCATCACCAAATCAGGAGTTCGAGACCAGCCTGACCGACATGGTGAAACCCCATCTCTACTAAAAATACAAAAATACTTGGGCGTGGTGGTGTGTGCCTGTAGTCTTAGCTACTCAGGAGGCTGACGGAGAACTGCTTGAACCTAGGAGGCAGAAGTTGCAGTACGCCATGATTGCACCATTGCATTCCAGCCTGGGTGACAGAGCGAGACTCTGTCTCAAAAAAGAAAAACCGTCAGATCTTGTGAAAACTTATTATCATGAGAATAGCATGAAGGTAACCGCCCCTATGATTCAATTTTCTCCCACTGGGTTCCCTCCATGACATGTGGGGATTATGGAAACTACAATTCAGGTTGAGGTTTGGGTGTGGAAACAGCCAAACGGTATCACCATCCCACACGAGTAACTCTGTAGAAAAGGAAGCCTGAGTAGCAGGATAGCAGTCACCCCAAAATAACCCTGGGACTACAGCTTTGGGCAGAGCAGCCCCTAGGCAAAAGCTATGAAGCTATGTTTATTCATTAACTCCTCTGTTCTACACCTATTTATAGTGGCTATGATGTTCCAACATGATGAATGAGATTTATCGCCCACCCAAAGAAATTTACACATTTTAGCTTCCTAAAGTCAGCGTCTTGAATTTTTTACACTTACACACCCATAAAGCCAGTATCGTACTGTTCTTTGCTCTCTTGATTTCCTCCTCTTATGAAAAACTTTGCTTAATTAGCTACAAGTTGAGAAGAAGCTCATACTCAGTTCATTCTAAGGTATAAAAGACTATATGGCTGAACGCATTATATTCTACTATCTTTCTCAGAGGTGTTTCCATTTTTAGAGAAGGAAATCCTTTCATCTGAAGGAATGAAACTAATGGTAGAACTCCAAGTATTAGTGAAGCAATACCAGAGATTTTTTTCCCCCTGAGTGCTTATAATTTCCCAAGATCCACCATTCGTGGATAAGGGTAGGCTGATTTTGAGTCTTGAATGCTCAGTTGACTTTTACTTTTTAAAAAAATTTTTTCATTTTTAAGATGGAGTTTTGCTCTTGTTGTCTAGGCTGGAGTGCAATGGCATGATCTCAGCTCACCACAACCTCCGTCTCCTGAGTTCAAGAGATTCTCCTGCCTCAGCCTCTCAAGTAGCTGAGATTACAGGCATGTGCCACCAGGCCCAGCTAATTTTGTATTTTTTAGTAGAGACGGGGTTTCTTCATGTTGGTCAGGCTGGTCTCGAACTCCTGACCTCAGGTGATCCACCTGCCTCGGCCTTCCAAAATGCTGGGATTATAGGCGTGAGCCACCATGCCAGACCTTCAGTTGACTTTTGGATATGAACCCTAGATAGAAACCAAGCTGACTACATTTTTTTTTTATGTCCTAGGTTTATTATCCACTTATTTGTTCAGCAAATTGATTGCTGAGTGCCTATAAAATGCCAGTCATGCTGTTAAGCTAAAATAAACATTTTTTTTTTTCACTTACTCTGTCACCTAGGCTGGAGTACAGTGGTGTGATCTCAGCTCACGGCAACTTCTGCCTCCTGGGTTCAAGCGATATTTGTGTCTCAGCCTTCTGAGTAGCTGGGATTGCAGGTGTAAGCCTCCATGCCTGGCTAATTTTTGTGCTTTTAGTAAAGTCTGGTTTTCACCATATTGGCGAGGCTGGTCTCAACCCCAAGTGATCCATCTGCCTTGGCCTCCCAAAGTGCTGGGATTACAAGCAGGAGCCACCAAACCGAGCCAAAAAACTAAACATTTCTGTTGGCATTAATAACACAAAACAAAATGGATAAGTATAAATTTGACATGAACATGTGATATACTTATTTATTGATTTATTAATTTATTCTGAGACAGAGTCTCACTCTCTCTGTTGCCCAGGCTACAGTACAGTTGCATAATCTTGGCTCACTGCAACTTCTGCCTCCTGAATTCAAGTGATTCTCCTGCCTCAGCCTCCTGAGTAGCTGGGATTACAGGTGTGTGCCACCACACTGGGCTAATTTTTTTGTACTTTTATTAGAGACAGGATTTCACCATGTTAGCCCAGCTGGTTTCAAACTCCTGGCCTCAAGTGATCTCCCTACCTCAGCCTCCCAGAGTGCTGTGATTGCAGGCATGAGCCACTGCACCTGGCCTGTGATGTATATATTTAAAGAAAACTATATAACCTGACTGGGGAACATTAAGGACATATTCATATTATAAATAATTTTCCTCAAATATATATATATATAAGTTTAACACAATCTCAACATTTGGGATTTGACAAAATGATTCTAAATTTCACCAGTAAGAATAAACAAACACGTGAAAGGAACTAGTAACATTTCAAAATAGAAAGGTCTGAGCAGAACATGCCTTACCACATATATAGCTACAGTAATTAAAACTATGGGTCCTGGTGCAGGGATGGGCAAACCACAGAAATAAAATATGTGGACAGTTCAACATATACATGACATTAGCATGTCATATGGTTCGAAGTGTCCCCTCCACAATTCAGGTGTCACCGATGTGACAGTATTAAAAGGTGGGCCCTTTAAGAGGTGATTAGGCCATGAGGGCTCCTCCCTTGTGATTAGGATTAAGTACCCTTATAAAACAGCTTGATGAGGGAGTCAGACCTGTTTTTTGCCCTTCCACCTTCTGCCATGTGAAGACACAGCATTTCTCCCCTCTGGATCAGGCAGTTTTCAAGGAATCATCTCAGAAGCAGATACTGGACTCTCAGTAGACAACAAACCTGCCAGCACCTTGATCTTGAACTTCCCAGCCACCAGGATGGAAAGAGAAAAAATTCTGTTTTTTTATAAATTATCCAGTATTAGGTATTTAGTTGTAGCAGCACACATAGACTAAGACAGCATGTGAACAAAAGTGGAGGAGAATGGTGAAAAAACATACAAAACAAACATGAATCTAAGAATCAAAAAGCAAACCTGGAAAAATACTTTAATGTGTACTGTAAAAGGGATCAATAATTTTATATATAAGCAGTTATCTAAGAAAGCCATAAAAATTCTAAGAACAGTGGACAAAATATATGAATAGGAACAAAAATAAGAAAAATAGGCTGGGCGTGGTGGCTCATGCCTATAATCCCAGCACTTTGGGAAGCTGAGGCGGGCAGATCACCTGAGATCGGGAATTCGAGACCAGCCTGACCAAAAAGGAGAAACCTCATCTCTACTAAAAATACAAAATTAGCTGGGCATGGTGGGGCATGCCTGTAATACCAACTACTCTGGAGGCCAAGGCAGGAGAATTGCTTGAACCCAGGTATAAAGAGCTGTTTGTTATGTGTACTTTGATGATTTTCTGAAATAGTATTTTTTTTTTAGAATAGATAACACAGATATATATAAAGTAAAAATTTGAAGTTTCCTCTACTTACCCACCCTTCCCTTCCATCTCATTGCCTAATGTTGAAAATCTGAGCCTAGGCTTGGGTACCTGTCAAGTACAGAAAAAAAAAAAAGAGAAAAAAAAATCTGAGCCTGGGCAACATGGCAAAACCCTGTCTCTACAAAAATTAGACAGACATTAGCCAGGCATGGTGCCATGTACCTGTAGTCCCACCTACTCAGGAGGCTGAAGTGGGCAGATCACTTGAGCCAGGGAGGTCTAGGCTACAGTGTGTGGTGTTGGCACCACTGTACTCCAGCCTAGAAGACAGACTGAGACCCTGTCTCAAAAAAAAAAAAAAAAAAAAAAATTGGTTTGTATCTTGTCAGATGATTTTCTTTCCTTTTTTCTTTTTCTTTTTTTAGATGAAGTTTCTCTCTTGTTGCCCAGTCTGGAGTGCAATGGCACGATTTCAACTCATTACAACCTCTGCCTCCCCCTTCGAGCAATTCTCCTGCCTCAACCTCCCACGTAACTGGGATTACAAGCATGTGCCACCATGCCCAGCTAATTTTGTATTTTTAGTAGAGACAGGGTTTCTCCATGTTGGTCAGGCTGGTCTCGAACTCCCAACCTCAGGTGATCTGTCCACTTGGGCCTCCCAAAGTGCTGAGATTACAGGTGTGAGCCACTGTGCTTGGCCCCTGTCAGTAATTTTCTGTACAAATAAAATCATATATCTGTGTGTCTGCATATGGATTTATATTTGTATCTACATGTAAACATACAGGATTCTTATTTTTTATTTTTTTAAAAGCCAGTCAAATTTAGCAGTGGAACATACAGGATTTTTAAATGAAATATGGGTCATACTATGTACATATATATTATTCAATAACTTGCTTTGTCTACAATATATCAAGAATATGATATATTAAACTTTTTAAGTAAGTGGGGGTAGAGAAAGGGGTATGTGTGCAGACCAAAAATTCTGGGCAAATAGATTTTTTAGTGGAGAGAATACTGATGATTTTTTTTTTTTTTTTTTTTTTTTTGAGACAGAGTCTCACTATGTCCCCCAGGCTGGAGTGCAGTCTTATGTTGTGGCTCACTGCAGCCTCTACCTCCCAGGGTCAGGTGATTCCCCCACTTTAGCCTCCCCAGTAGCTGGGACTATAGGCACATACCACCATGCCTGGCTAATATTTGTATTTTTTTTTTAAGAGATGGGGTTTCACCATGTTGCCCAGGCTGGTTTTGAACGCCTGAGCTCAAGGGATCCTCCTACCTCGGCCTCCCAAAGTTCTGGGATTACAGGTGTGAGCTACTGCACCTGGCAACTTTTATTTGTTTGATATATATTAATATATTGTTTAACTTTTAAAAATAATGAATATGTATTACATTTTAATATTACTTTTACAACCAGAATCAAATCTGTTTTCATTACAAAGGGAAAAAAACAACAATTCTACTGGAAAACCTGTAAGCCAGCATTTTGTTGAGGGCTCACTGATAAATGGTGGGTTATTGCCCTTATGACCTCCTGCCTCATCATAGCCTGCAAGTTAATATTCTATATTGTTGTAAATAAAAATGTGAACTAAGTAAATTGTATATATTTAAAGTGAATTGCAACTACATTTAGGATTTCTAGATGAGGTAGAGCTTGCATTTTTCTGGTTTATTGACTTGAATAGTTATTTCTAATAAATCCAGCAATAACAGGACAAACAGAAGCTACCACAACGGGAAGGAATTAAAAACCGCAATCATTTTGTTGCCATTTTTGTTATTGCTATAGCTGATGAGATTGATTTCCTTTTTGAAGCCAAGGAGCTGAGCTATAAATGACCCTTCCAAGGTGAACAGAGGGAGAATGGCTTCTATGCAGTCAGCATTCCCTACCATTCATTTTGTTAGGCTGCAGGGCTGCAAGGAACACGGCCTACCTGGTGTGTAGATTGAGTCCTGGCTGAACTGGGGCGTTTACTTGGGCACGTCTACAGCCCCTTCAATGTATTTTTTCCTCTGAGGATGAATACTCTTCTACTCCCACCCTCGTTTTCTTTTTCTTTTTTCTTTCTTTTCTTCTTTTTTATTTTTGAGGCAGAGTTTTGCTCCTGTTGCCCAGGCTAGAGTGCAATGTCACAGTCTCGGCTCACCGCAACCTCTGCCTCCTAGTTTCAAGCAATTCTCCTGCTTCAGCCTTCCAAGTAGCTGGGATTACAGGCATGTGTCATCACACCCAGCTAAATTTGAATTTTTAGTAGAGATGGGGGTTCTACTGTGTTGGTTAGGTTGGTCTCAAACTCCCAACCTCAGGTGATCTGCCCACCTCGACCACCCAAAGTGCTGGGATTACACGCTTGATCCACCACGCCTGGCCCTCATTTTGTTTATAAAATCTGCTTTTGGAAGAAGTCTGAAATGTACTTACAATGTGCTACCTTGACCCAGGTTATTTTATCTAAATAGGGAACAAACCTTAGGGCCGTGTTGAGGCTAGAATGATCAAGTCTGGCACAGTCTTTAGACCTTGACTAAATATCTGAAGATGAGGGCTCCAAGACAAGCTGCCCCTATATCTATATAGAGTCATGAGTTTGTAGCTATAATGAAATATTTTACTCCGTGAAGTTCTGGCCCTATGGATGTGGATGTTTTTAATGCCTTTGTGGATGTCTTTCTCCTCTATGTATGGCCTTGCTTTTTATGCCCCTATTTCTTTTTCTCTCATTTCTTTTCTTTTTCTCTTTACTTTTTCCTCTTAATTGGCCATAATATATTGCAAAAGCTGATTTCTTATTGACTTTTTCAAGTAATTTTAATTTCTATATATTTTATGTTAAGAGTGAAACTCAGCTGGCACTTATTTGGAGGTTAGGGGTCAACTATGTTTTATATTCCATTATCACTAATTGGCATTGCTTTATTCATTTATTGGTTTATTTCTCCCAATAGGATGTAAACGCCCTGAGAGCTGGGCCTTGGTCTTATTCTTTGCTGTATCCCAATTGGGTCCACTCTGCAGCCACAGCAGAGGTCCTTCTTTTACCCTGTCCCAATCCCAATCCTTTCCTTTTCCCCTGAAAGTAATTACATCTTGAGTTTTATGTTCATTGCCTCCTTGCTTCCTTTATAGTTCTGTCACCCATGATGTACCCCTAAACTCTGAAGCTTAATTTGCCTTCTAACTATACATCTTTTAAGTCTCCTCCACTCTACCCCTTCAATTCCCTTTGCCTTACCTTTTACAACTTACTTCTGAAAGAAACTGGGTTGTTTTATTTGACTTGTGGAGTTTCCCACATCTGTATTTTGCTGATCACATTTCCATGTAATTTATGCTTTTCTGTCTTCTGCATTTTCTATAAATTGGTAGTGAGATTATGGGCTTGATCAGATTCAGATACAATTTTCTGGCTAGACTCCTTTGTAAGTGACATGTAGAAAATGTGTAATAACTGATTGTCTCTCTTTGTGTGATGTTGGCAACCACTGATCCATTAATTCATCAGGAATGGAAAAACTTATCTACTTCTACTTGCTTACTTTGTATAGAAAAGACAGAATAAATGCTTAATGAAAATGCAACTTTAGGTCTACAAAATATTTAAAATAAATATATAAAAATAAGAGAATGTACTAATCATCCTACAGTGAAAGATCTACTAAAAAACACACTTCAGTTGAAGAATAGTAAACCCAGAGAGAGAAAATTAGATGTAAGCAAGAATGAAGATCATGGAAATTGATAAATTAAGTTGGTAAGTACAATTAACTATTTTTTTTTTTTTTTTTTGAGACAGAGTTTCACTCTTGTTGCTCAGACTGGAGTGCAATGGCACGATCTCAGCTCACTGCAACCTCTGCCTCCCAGGTTCAAGCAATTCTCCTGCCTCAGCCTCCTGAGTAGCTGAGATACAGTCATGTGCCACCATACCCCCGCTAATTTTTTGTATTTTTAGTAGAAATGAGGTTTCGCCATGTTGGCCAGGCTAGTCTCGAACTCCTGACCTCAGGTGGTCCACCCTCATTGGCCTCCCAAAGTGCTGCGATTACAGGCGTGAGCCACTGCATCCAGCCATACCATTAACTGTCAATATAAAAAATAATCTGAGGGTTAAAAATAATGTGGAGGCCGGGCACAGTGGCTCACGCCTGTAATCCCAGCATTTTGGGAGGCTGAGGTGGGCAAATCGCCTGAGGTTGGGAGTTTGAGACTAGCCTTGTCAACATGGTGAAACCCTGTCTCTACTAAAAATACAAAAATTAGCTGGCTATGGTGGTGGGCACCTGTAATCCCAGCTACCTGAGAGGCTGAGACAGAATTGCTTGAACTGGGAGATAGAGGTTGCAGTGAGCAGAGATTGTGCCATTGCACTCCAGCCTGGGTGACAAGAGCAAAACTCCATCTCAAAATAAAATAAAATAAATAAGAATAATAATGTGGGAGTACTTAATAGATAATTAAATCACGTTTATCTTTGTGTCTTGTTCAGGAGAAGGAAAAAACACTGTATAACTTGAGACTTTATAGGAAAAATGTAGAGATAAATATTTATGTTAAAAAATAGCAATGCAACAAAATAAAAAAAGAAAAAAATAGCAATGCTATGCATAGCTTTAAAACCAACAAAGAAGGAAAGAATATAGAAAACTTCATCAGTCCCAAAGAAGAGAGAGGAATAAAAGGAGAAAAAGAAGAAAAGAAAAAAGGTAGTAAAGCGGAGACCTAATTTAGATGGTACAAATAAATTTAAATATACCAGGATGACTATATAAGTTAATTAGATAGAATTCATTTACTAATAGATAAAAATTATCTTGTTTGATTAACAGGCAAGCAAACAATAGTGTAAATAGGTCAAGAAGCCCACTTAAAACTATCCCGAAATTTGAAAATAAAAGTAAAGAAAAATATAACAATCAAATACAAATGAAAAAAACAGTATGCAGAAATGCTAATAACATGTAATGGAATTAAAAGCAAACAAATTGGAATTTTTTTCTTTTTTTTTTTTTTTTGAGACGGAGTTTCGCTCTTGTTACCCAGGCTGGAGTGCAATGGCGCTATCTCGGCTCACCGCAACCTCCGCCTCCTGGGTTCAGGCAATTCTCCTGCCTCAGCCTCCTGAGTAGCTGGGATTACAGGCACGCGCCACCATGCCCAGCTAATTTTTTGTATTTTTAGTAGACACGGGGTTTCACCATGTTGACCAGGATGGTCTAGATCTCTTGACCTCATGATCCACCCGCCTCGGCCTCCCAAAGTGCTGGGATTACAGGCGTGAGCCACCGCGCCCAGCCGGAATTGTTAGTCTCGTTCTGTCACCCAGGCTGGAGTGCAGTGGCACGATCTTAGTTCACTGCAACTTCTGCCTCCCAAGCTCGAGCAATTCTCATGCCTCAGCTTTCCAAGTAGCTGGGTTTACAGGCACCCGCCATCATACCCGACTAAATTTTGTATTTTTAATAGAGATGGGTTTTTGCCATGTTGGCCAGGCTGGTCTCAAACTGATTACCTCAAGTGATCCCCCTTATTCAGCCTCCCAAAGCTCTGGGATTACAGGCATGAGCCCTGAATAAAACTTAAGATGAAAAGCATCATTTGGGATAAATAATGAAAACTTTTTAATGACAGAATAATTTAAGTCAGGCATGGTGGCTCATGCCTGCAGTCCCAGCACTTTGGGAGGCTAAGGTGATTGGATTGCTAGAGTTTAGGAGTTCAAGACCAGCCCGGGCAACGTGACAAACCTCATCTCTACAAAAAAATACAAAAATTAGCCAGGTGTGGTGACACACACCTGTGATCCCAGCTACTTTGGGGGCTGAGGTAGGAGGATTGCTTGAGCCCAGGATATAGATGGTTGCAGTGAGCTGTGATTAAGCCATTGCAACTCCAATCTGGGGGACAGAGTAAGACTTTGTGTCAAAAAGAAAGAAAGAGAGAGAGAAAGAAAGAAGGAAAGAAAGAAGAAAGAAAGAAGGAAAGACTGACTTAGTATGAACCAGCGCATCCTCAGCTGTTTGAAGAAATTCCTGTTTGAGAAAAGCAGAGGGAAAAGTAAACGAGACTTTATCTTGCTTCTGAGGTATGCGCTTCGCCACAGTGGGTATAGAGCAAATAAGGAGGCTCTTGGAGTCCCTGAGTCCAGGCCTAGGCACTTGGACAGCATTTCTGGACCCACCCTGGGCCGGAGGGGAGCCTACTGCCCTGAAGGCTGTATTGTGTTTTTTTTTTTTTGAGATGGAATCTCACTTGGTCGCCCAGGCTGGAGTGTGCAGTGGCGCAATCTCTGTTCACTGCAACCTCCACCTCATGTATTCAAGCCACTCTTCTGCCTCAGCCTCCCAAGTAGCTGGGATTACAGGTGCCCACCACCACAGCCAGCTAATTTTTTCATTTTTAGCAGAGATGGGATTTCATCATGTTGGCCAGACTGGTCTTGAACTCCTGACCTCAAGTGATCCTCCAACCTTGGCCTCTCAAAGTGCTGGGATTACAGATGTGAGCCACCACTCCCAGCCTGAAGGCTGTATTTTTAGTAGAGACAGGGTTTCACCATGTTGGCCAGGCTGGTTTCGAGCTCCTGGCCTCTAATGATATGCCTGCCTCAGCTTCCCAAAGTGGTGGGATTACAGGCATGAGCCACCGTGCCAGGGCTAATCACTTCAATTGATTCTGAAAAAACATTTGATAAAATTCAATATCCTTCATGACAAAAGCCTCAAAAAACTCAGTATAGAAAGAAGGTATTTCAGTCCATGTATGATGGACCCACAGCTGGTATCATACTGAACAGGGAAAAATGGAAAGCCGTTCCTCTAATATCTGGAAAAAGACAAGGATCCCCACTTTCACTACTGTTATTCAACATAGTACTGGAAATTCTAGCTAGAGCAATAAAGCAAAAGAAATAAAGGTCATCCAAACTAGAAAGGAAGAAGTCAAATTATACTTTCTTTTAGATAATCTGATCTTATACTTGTAAAAACAAAAACAAAAAAAAAATGCACCAAAAAAGTATTATAATTGACAAACAAATTCAGTAAAATTGCAGGATACAAAATCAACATAAAACAATCAGTAGCATTTCTATATGCCAACAGTGAACAATCTGAAAAAAAAATTAAAAAGTAATCCCATGTACAGTGGCCACAAACAAAATAAATACCAAGAAGTGAAAGTGAAAATTAACCAAAAAAGTGAAAGATCTTTATAATGAAAACTATAAAACACTCGTGAAAGAAATTGAAGAGGACATGAAAAAAATAAAAAGATATTTTATGTTCCTGGATTGGGAGAGTCCGTAGTGTTAAAATGTTCGTACTACTCAAAGCGATCTACAGTTTCAATGCAATCCCTATCAAAATACCAGTGACATTTTTCAGGAAAACAGAGAAAGGAATTTGGCCTGAAGTTTTCTTTTCTTGTTGAGTCTCTGTTGGGTTTTGATATTGCGATGATTTTGGTCTCATGAAATGATTTGGGAAGGATTCCCTCTTTTTGGATTGTTTGGAGTAGTTTCAGAAGGAGTGGTACCAACTCCTCTTTGTATGTCTGGCAGAATTTGGCTGTGAACCCATCTAGACCAGGGCTTTTTTTGGTTGGTAGGCTATTAATGCCTGCCCCAAGTTCAGCCCTTGTTATTGGTGTATTCAGGGTTTTGACTTCTTCCTGGTTTAGGCTTGGGAGGATGCACGTGTCCATGAATTTATCCTTTTCTTCCAGGTTTACTGGTTTATGTGCATAGAGTTTTTTGTTGTAATCTCTGATGGTGGTTTGTATTTCTGTGGAATCTGTAGTGATATCCCCTTTAT
>NW_016107361.1:822006-826423 GCF_001604975.1 Cebus imitator | reverse complement strand
TCTATTTTGTTGATCTTTTTGAAAAACCAGCTCCGGGATTTATTGATTTTTTGAAGGGTTTTTTGTGTCTCTATCTCCTTCAGTTCTGCTCTGATCATAGTTACTTCTTGTCTTCTGCTAGGTTTTGAGTTTTTAAAATCTTGCTCCTCTAGCTCTTTCAATTTTGATAATAGGTTGCCAATTTTAGATCTTTCTTTGCTTCTCATGTGGGCATTTACTGCTACATATTTTCCTCTAGACACTGCTTTAAATGTGTCCCAGAGATTCTGGTATGTTGTGTCTTCATTCTCATTGGTTTTGAAAAACATCTTTATTTCTGCCTTCATTTCATTGTTTATTCAGTGAACATTCAAGAATCAGTTGTTCAGTTTCCATGAAGTTGTGCAGTTCTGAGTTAGTTTCTTAATCCTGAGTTCTAATTTGATTGCACTATGGTCTGAGAGACTGTTACGATTTCCCTTGTTTTGCATTTGCTGAGGAGTGACTTACTTCCAATTATGTGGTCAATTTTAGAGTAGGTGTGATGTGGTGTTGAGAAGAATGTATAGTCTGTTGATTTGGGGTGGAGAGTTCTGTAAATGTCTATTAGGTTTTCTTGATCCAGGTCTGAGTTCAAGTCCTGGATATCCTTGTTAATATTCTGTCTCGTTGATCTGTCTAATATTGACAGTGGAGTGTTAAGTCTCCCAGTATTATTGTGTGAGAGTCTAAGTCTCTTTGTAAGTCATTAAGAATTTGTTTTATGTATCTGGGTGCTCCTGTATTGGGTGCATATATATTTAGGATCATTAGCTCTTGTTGCATTGATCATTTTACCATTATGTAATGTCCTTCTTTGTCTCTTTTGATCTTTGTTGGTTTAAAGTCTATTTTATCGGAGACTAGGATTGTAACTCCTGCTTTTTTTTTGCTCTCCATTTCCTTGGTAAATCTTCCTCCATCCCTTTATTTGGACCTATGCGTATCCTTGCATGTGAGATGGGTTTCCTGGATACAGTACACTGGAGGACATTAAGTTAAGAGAAATAAGTCAGGCACAGAAAGACAAACATCACACGTTCTCACTAATTTGTAGGATCTGAAAATCAATACAGTTGGACCAGGCACAGTGACTCACACCTGTAATCCCAGCACCTTGGGAGGCTGAGGTGGGTGGATCACTTGAAGTCAGGAGTTCAAGAATAGCCCAGCCAACATGTGAAGCCCCATCTCTACTAAAAATACAAAAATTAGCCAGGCATGGTGGCTGGTGCCTATATTCTCAGTTACTCAGGAGGGAGAGGCAGGAGAATCACTTGAACCTGGGAGGCAGATGTTGCAGTGAACTGAGATTGTGCCACTGCACTCCAGCTTCTGTGACAAAGACTCTGTCACCAAAATAAATAAATAAAAATGAAAACATTGAACTCATGGAGAAAGACAGTAGAAGGATGGTTACCATAGGCTCTGAGGGGTAGTTGGTTGTGAGGAGGTGGGGATAGTTAATAGGCATAAAAAATAGATAGAATGAATAAGACTTATTATTTGATAGTACAACAGGGTGACTATAGTCAATAATAAATTAATTGTACATTTAAATATATTAATAACAGAGTATAATTGGATTGTTTATAACACAAAGGATAATACTTGATGGGATGGATACCTCATTCTTTATGATGTGATGATTACATATTGCATGCTTGTATTGAAATATCTCATGTGTTGCATAAATACGTACATCTATATAACCACAAAGATTAAATATAAGAAAAATTTAAAAGAATTTACCAGAGGAAATAGCAATAAAGAGCCATAGTTTTAAAACAAATAAAAGGGAAAACGATCAAATTAGAAGGTTGATGAACCAAATCTCAATCAAGGAAGAAGATGTTAAGCCTCCTCTAATCAATAAATCAAGCTGATCAAAAGAAATAAAATTAGTAAGCTTGATTGAATTGATATAAAAGAAATAGAACAGAGCTTGCACTTGATGGGCCACAAGATATTGATCCCCATAAGCCATACAGTGGGTAGGGTAGGAACTGGGTTGCTGAAGCCTCTGCACTGTGACAGACTGTATTAACATTAATCAAGACAGGACATGGGGAGATGGGAGCTCTCATGTTTTACTTGTGAGAGTCTAAATTGTTATAACCATTTTGGAGAGTCTTTGGCATTATCAAAGTTGGAGATAAGCATACTGAGCAATTCTACTTGTAAGTCTATACCCTAGAGAAACTCGACTGTGTGTGCATAAGTAGGTATGTATAAGAACTTTCCTTATAGCATTTTTTTTTGAACCTGGGAGAAAACTGGAATTAACTAAAATGTCCATCAACATGAAAATGGATTTACTAAAATGAAATTCTAGATAGCAGTTAAATGATGTAGAGTACTGCATAAATATGAGATAAACTACAAATATATACTGCGATGAGAAAAGAGAGACTGCAGAATGCTAGGTAGAATAATGGTAACACATAACACTAAAAAATTTTTTAAATGTACTGCATTTTATTACATAAAATTTTAATCAGTAAAATAATATACTAATTTAATTTAGTTTAATTTTAACTAAAATTTAAAATGTTTTTCTTTTATGGTAATGCAGAAAATTACTCTGAACATCTAACTCATACATCACTCAATATTATAAGTTAAGCACTTACAAAGATTATGCATCTTACATTTTAATGTCCTTACTCTTCTAAAGGTCATAAATAATGCTGACCTAATAAAATATTTCATATCACTGATGTAGCTACAATTGACTACGTGCTTTCACATGGGAATACAATATAAATGAAAAAGTAGTATGAAGTAATTTGTGAGTTCAGTTACATAATTTGCTTTTCAAAAAAATGTATATTTTTGAAGGAAAAAAGTATACTTCAAATGTGAGTATAACTCTCCAAACAATCTTCTACTCCTTTTAAAGTCATATACAAATGAGCCAGGCATGGTGGCTCCTGCTTGGTAATCCCAGCACTTTGGGAGGCTGAGGCAGGCAGACCACCTGAGGATAGAAATTTGAGACCAGCCTCGCCAACATGGCGAAACCCCATCTCTACTAAAAATACAAAAATTATCTGGGCGTGGTGGCATGTGCCTATAATCCCAGCTACTCGGGAGGCTGAGACAGAAGAATCTCTTGAACCCAGGAGGCCGAGGTTCAGTGAGCTGAGATCATGCCACCGCACTCCAGCCTAGGTGACATAGCAAGACTCTGTCTCAAAAAAAAAAAAAATAAATAAAGTTATATACAAATAATTTAACAACTTTAGATTTGGATTATTTTCTATATTGAACACTCTGATTTAGTCTAATATCTGAAGCATCAGGGCCACATATTGATTTTACTGAATTGTCCTTCACTTTATTTTTCATTTATAAATACACTCAAGTCAAGTCAGGTTTGCCTGACTTAGGTAGAATTAATTAGTCAAAAGTTGCACATTTATTGAATGTTATCTCTGCAAAGTCCTGTAGGAAATTCAAAATGAATATAAGATTTTTTTCCCTATTCTCAAAGAATTTAAAATCTAATCCTAGGCTGGGCATGGTGGCTCATGTCTGAGATCCCAGCACTTTGGGAGGCTGAAGCAGGAGGATTGCTTGAGCTCAGGAGTTTGAGACCAGCCTAGGCAACATGGCAAAATCTCATCTCTATAAAAATACAAAAATTAGCTGGACATGGTGACATGTACCTGTAGTCCCAGCCATTCGGGTGGCTAAGATGAGAGGATTGCCTGAGGCTGCAGTGAGTCATGATTGTGCCACTGCACTCCAATCCTAGAGGTAAGACCAGCAGAGAACAATGAAACAACATGTGACCTACCCTTGCATGTTATGTGTTATGAGAATTTAGAAAAGTTGGAGGTCAGGGTGGGCTCTGATAGCAGTTGGTGAAGGATCATGAAGTGAGTGAAATCTGAGCTGGGTTTTTAAAAATAATAATTTACTCTGGTGCAGAGATGGAATTTAAAAGTAAGACTTTCCTTGCTTTATGTTCTACTTCCATATCTGAGGAAGATGCACTTCCATCAGACATTGCACTGGATTTAAAAGCAACTCAACCCCTTAAATATTGGTCCAGTAGGGAACCTTGGAGTTGGATAACTCAGTGCTCAGTACTTTCTCTGCCCCAACTCTTTACTTAGTTGGAAACCTAAATTGGAGTAAAGATCATGACATCCGGCCGGGCGCGGTGGCTCACTCCTGTAATCCCAGCACTTTGGGAGGCCGAGGCGGGTGGATCATGAGGTCAAGAGATCGAGACCATCCTGGTCAACATGGTGAAGCCCCGTCTCTACTAAAAATACAAAAAATTAGCTGGGCGTGGTGGCACATGCCTGTAATCCCAGCTACTCAGGAGGCTGAGGCAGAAGAATTGTTTGAACCCAGGAGGCGGAGGTTGCGGTGAGCCAAGATCGTA
>NW_016107361.1:817264-821600 GCF_001604975.1 Cebus imitator | reverse complement strand
ATGCCTCGGCCTCCCAAAGTGCTAGGATTATAGGTGTGAGCCATTACACCCAGCCAGATCCATCTAAAGTTTAGATGCACATTTTCTTTGCTTTTGCAAGTTTACTCCTTGGAATTTGTACTGTAGATTCTCATACAAATGTGGAGAAATTAACTGTATAAATATCTTTGGGGTAAAAAGCTGAAAACAACCTAAATGTCCATTACCAAAGGACTGTGTAAATAAATTACGGTATATACATTCCTCTTTTTTTCTTTTTGAGACAGAGTCTTGTTTTGTTGCCCAGGCTGGAGTGCAGTGGTGTGATCTCGGCTCACTGCAACCTCTGCCTCCTGGGTTCAAAAGATCCTACTGCCTCAGCCTCCCACATAGCTGGAATTATAAGCGTGTGCCACCACACTGGCTGATTTTTTTTTATATATATAAATAGAGATGGGGTTTCACTGTGTTGGCCAGGCTGGTCTCAAACTCCTGACCTCAAGTGATCTGCCCACCTTGGCCTCCCAAAGTGCTGAGATTACAGGCATGAGTCACCTCACTGAGTCAAATTATGGTATAACTCATTCAGTAGATTTCTAGTGGTTACCAATATTTCTTTTCTCTTTCTTTCTTCTTTCTTCTCTTTTTTATTTTGAGACAGCGTCTTGCTCTATCATCCAGACTGGAGTGTAGTGGTGCGATCACAGCTCATTGCAGCCTCTGCCTCCCGGGCTTAACTCATCCTCCCACCTCAGCCTTCCGAGTAGCTGGGAGTACAGGCATGAGCCACCATGCCCGGCTACATTTTTGTTGTTGTTGTTGTTTTGTAGAGATGGGGTTTTGCCATGTTGCCTAGGATAGTCTTGAACTTTGAGACTCAAATGATCTGCCTGTCTCGGCCTCCCAAGGTGCTGGGATTATAGGTGAGAGCCACCCCACCAGGGCACTGGTCACCAATATTTCTTGATCACTTCTTGTTCTGAGTACATGGGAGGAATATACATGTCTTCCCCTTTGAGGTTCAGCTTGCCAATGTCATTTGCTTTGGCCTCTGAAATTTGAGAAGAATTTTAGCAGCCCATTGAGATTGTCCATGCTCTCCTTTGCTGCAGCAATTGTAGAAACACATAATGGAACAGAGGGTCATGAGATGCTAAGCATCCCAGACCACTGATAGAGGACAGCAGATTTCACATGCACAAGAAATAAAATTGTGTTCTGTTAAGCCACTGAGATTTTGGTGGTATTTATCAAAGCATAACCTAGATCATTTTGATTGACACAGTATACTGTGGAGTTGGTAAAATAAATGAATATATGTAATTAAATGGAAAATGTCCAAGGTATATTAAATAATAAAAAAACAAGGGGCATAGCTATGTTGAATTGTTCTATTTGTATTTTTTTTTTTCAAAAAAGTTGTCTATAGAAAAAGAAAGACTAAGGAACTCTTCCAAGTTAAAGGGAGCTAACGAGGCTGACAACTAAATGGCATATACATCTTGGATTAGATCCTGGACCAAAAAAAGTTCTTTTTCTTTTGCTATAAAATATGCTAGTAGAGTAATTAGTGAAATTTTAATAAGGTGTATAGATTAGGTAATATTACATTGATGTTAATTTCTTGATTTTTATAATTATGCTATGGTTATAAAGGAAAATGTCTGTTTTTAGGAAACACACTGATGTGTTTAGTGGTAAAGTGGAATCATATTTGCAATTCAATCCAAAATTGTTTAGAAAAATATACAGAGAGAAAGGATAACGAAGCAAATATAGTAAAATGCTAATATTTGGGGAGTCTGGGTGAAGAGTATATTTTTTGTGCTATTTTTATAATTTTTCTGTAAGTCTGAAATCATTTTCAAAACAAAATTCCAAAATATCTTTCTATATACATATATGTGGTTATATATGCTTAGAATTTTTTAAAAACTATAGAATATGGTTATCTTTAGGTAGGGAAATGGGTAGATGAAACCGAAGTCATAGGGTTGAAAATAGACTTTTACTTTTCTTTGGGTACACTTGTATTCCACTTGAATTTTCTAGAGATAATAAACATTTGTTGTGTTCAGACACAAAGTTTTGAGGTGGCTTGTTTTGTAGTAATGGATAACTAATGTTGTCGGAGAGAGACAACAACCTAAACCACGGCCAAAAGAGTAAGAATTTATCAAGATTCAATTATAACAAGAAACACAATTTCTGGAAACATTAAGCATACTTTTCTAATTTTATAATTTAGTAGATAAATTTTAAATAAAGGTGGTAATGGTAAAATGAATTAGTGGTCTAGAAAATTATGTGGAAGAAAGATTTCAAACCACAGGGAAAAACAGTAGAAGACAGATTTAAAGATATGGAGAAGAAATAAGCAATTGAAGTGGTGAAAAAATATAAAAGACTTGGAGGATAGTGAAGATGCAACATGTAAATATGATTATCAGAGGCAGAAAAGAAACAAATGGAGGAGACGCAATAATTAAACAAAAAAAGAAGAAAATTTATCTGAGTTAAAGAACATTTTGAATTAAAAGATTACAGGTTTACCTGAGTTTCAGTTAGTTGCTTTTTGGTTTCTGATTTTTTCTGAGATAAGCTCTCACTCTGTCATCCAGGCTGGAGTGCATTGGGTTGAATATGGATCACTGCAGCCTCAACCTTCTGGTCTCAAGTGATCCTCTTGCCTCAGCCTCCCCTACAGCTGGGACCATAGGTGCATCCTACCATACCTGGCTAATATTTTTTATTTTCTATAGAGATGGAGTCTCATTATGTTACCCAGGCTACTCTCCAACCCCTGGGCTCAAGTGATTCTCCAACCTCAGCCTTGCAAGGTGCTGGGATTACAAGCGTGAGCCACTGTGCCCAGCTTTCAGTCAGATTGATTAAAAAATAATAGCAACAATGACAAAAATATATACCTCCATAGAGCATATTCTGGTACAAATCTATAACTCCAAGAATCAAAAGTAATAATGTTAGAATCTGTTGGGTATAGAGATAACATTAGTTTAAAAGGAAAAATATCAGCCTGGCATCACTTTTCTCATCAAAAACCTGAAGCTAGAGAAAATGAAGTAAAATCTACAGACTACTGAAAGAACAAACAATGCTACCTGAGAATCTTTATCCAATTGAGCTACTGTTAGGGTAAAAGAAAGGTCTATGTGGATCTACAAAGGCTCAGAGATCACAGAAGTGCCCCCTTGATGATACAAACAACAACTGAATCAGAACTGTGGTGAAGGGCAGCCAGCACACTTATTTACTGTGAAGTAAAAATGAATCTTACTCTGATCCAGAACTCCTTGTGTGTGCATTCAAGATAAAATTGATAAACATGAATACATAAAAATGAATTAATAAAGATGAATACCATGAATAGAGATAAAATCCAACAATCACCTTTTACCAAGATGTAATAATTGAAAAGAATAGTAACTCCTATGACTGGGGGCAATAGAGGTGACTACAAGAGTGGACATGCTCGGCTGCTAAATTTGGATAGAGAAGTTCAATAGAGTCCATTGGGAACACAATCTGGCAGTACCTATTAAAATGTATTTATTTGTTTCTATTTTATTTTATTTTTGAGATAGGGTCTTGCTCTGTTGCCCAGGCTGGAGTGCAGTGGCATCATCTCAGCTTACTGCAACCTCTACCTCCCGGGTTCAAGCAATCCTCATGCCTCAGCCTCCCATGTAGCTGGGATTACAGGCACACACGACCATAGCCCAGCTAATTTTTGTAATTTTAGTAGTGTTGGAGTTTTGCCATGTTGACCAGGCTGGTCTTCAAGTCCTGGCCAGAAGTGATCCACCCGCCTCGGTCTACCAAATTGCTGAGATTACAGGCCTGAGCCACCACATAGGCCTAAAATTTAAAATATGTATTCCTTTGCTCCTCTAATCTCACTGCTGCTAGTCCTTAGAAATAAAGGCACCAGTACATTAGAACTTGAATAAAAGGATTTTCATTGCAGCACTTTTTGTAGAGACAAAAAGCTATGCGCCCTTCAAGAAGAAATTATTAGTAAGTTGTGGTATGTTCACCTCAATGAATATTAAGCAACACAGAATATTAGCTACTTAAAAGAATGAGTGAACTCTCTACCCGTTGACTTGGAGAGATGTCCACTATGCGTTTTTAATAAGAAAGGGAAATGCAGATAAATTCGTAGTCTTTTATTTTGTAAACAGCGGGGAGAAAAATCCCCATGTATATATGTTTGTTTAAAGAGTAGGGAGATCACCGCATGTTCTCACTCATAGGCGGGTGTTGAACGATGAGAGCACATGGACAAAGGGAGGGGAGCACTACACACTGGGGTCAGTTGGGGGGAAATAGGGGA
>NW_016107361.1:796593-817184 GCF_001604975.1 Cebus imitator | reverse complement strand
GCAGGGGGAGAAATGCCAGATGTAGGTGATGGGGAGGAAGGCAGCAAATCACACTGCCATGTGTGTTCCTATGCAACAATTTTGCATGTTCTTCACATGTACCCCAAAACCTAAAATACAATAAAATAAATAAATGGGAAAAAAAAAAAAAAGAGTAGGGAGAAGGTATGTGAAGATACACACTGGGTTGTTAACATTGTTAACATTTCTAGGAGTAGAGGAACAGGGTTAGAAGAAAGAGGAAAGAGAGGAGAGGTAAGTAAGACTGGGGACATAAGCAGGGCAGGGGAAATGAGCAATAATCCAGTATTCATGATAAGCATAGCACCTGTTAGAGTGGGCTGATGCTTTGCAAATAAAACTTTAAATTTGTGAAAAATAGCATATGTTTTTGTATAGCTTTTATGGTTGTTTTCTAATTATAGAGCTCTGGCAGAATGGATGTTTTACCTAAATTAGGGATGCATGCTGTATTATTCAAGTTTAGCAATGCAAATTTTCTTCTGTAGGAAATTTAATGAACAGAAAATTTTAATGTAGGTACTGAAACAATGCCAAACCAGCAGTTCTTTTGAAACTTGGCAGTCTGCCTGTGGGACGTTATTTGTTATTCTTTCCCAAACAAATATCTCTGAAGAAATGGCATTCAAAAGCCAGAGGTAGATAATCTTTAAGATTCATATACTTTGGGTTCACATAAACTCACTCTCATGAAAATAATGGTATATATGACCAAATGTATGGAAATTGACAATCCACTTTTGCATGTTAAGAATATCATGGCTTGGTCTTTGTAAGCATAAAAAATGCCTACATTCTTTATTCGCAGAGTGAGACCTTTCATTGATTTGTATTAATTTTTCATATTCAAAGTTAGGAAAATTAACTTTTAGAAAGTCATTTACTACTAAAAACAGTGAAACTCTTTTAGGTAGTAAAATAGTGTATACTAATTTTTGCTTAAAAAAGAAATTTCTTGTTAAGAATGTCTATGTTAGTGACGAGGGTTAATGTATTAACTCCCTTCATGGACATTTGCATTTATAAAGGGAAGAAAGCTTTAGGACAATGGGATAATACTCTAAAATGCTATTTTCAATGTTAGGGAAAACAAGGATTGGGCCCCTAAAGGGCAGGGAGCTGTCTGCTATGCAAATAGCTAGAGCCTAGAGAAGAGGGCCCTGTTGCTGGCCACCTGGCTCCCTGTCCTTAAACCAATTCCATCTCTCAGAGGTCACTAGCCAGCAAAGGCCAGATGCAGACCCTCCCAGTTTAATCAGAACAGTTACCAAAATCTTGTTCATTTCTTTGTCTCTGACTTGGAAAGTGTAGTCGTCTTACCCAACACCTCCATTCCAATTCTGCATCTCTTCCCCAAATTCTGATTCTGCTTATGGCCATCTATATGTGCTATTTGTACCTGGCTTCCAGGGTGCTGTTTGACTTTTCATTTTCTCAAATGGTTTTGATCTGGACTGTCTTCATCTCTTTTGCAGGGCCCTTTGTCAATGCTGACAGAAAGTTACATGGGATGGAAAAATGTAATTTCAGGGTTGCTTGAAGAGTGTTGAATTGAAATGAAGCCTAAGTGGAGTGATTTTCAAGGTTGAAGGTCCTATTTGAGCCATTATATGCAAGTACTGCCAAGCAGATGGGTAAGTTGGTTACTCAGTGTTTCTTTAGTCTGTGGGACTTGAGGCACAGTGCCAAACACTGCAGTTCAGATTTCTTTCAGGCTTTCACCTCTGTACCTTGTTGACTCATTGTTTTCTTAGAGATGTGAATAATGTTAGTGAACTGTCTAATTCAGCTCTTCCCACTCGGACCTATGAGACAGTTTTCTGCAGATATCATATTTCACTTATGATATAGATTTTATTATTGTAAATCAGAGTGTTCCCAATTTCTCCAGGTGTTGGTGGTCATTCTTGTTTGTGTCAAATTAGCGGGTTCTAAGCTTCTGTGTCTATTTCCAAGTTTGTCCTCTTGCTTTGGACAGTTGATCCACTCCTGCCAATCATCTTTTGCTCTCATCACTTTTTTTAAAATGCTTTTTTGCTTTCCTAATAACCATATATTCCAAATGTAGGTACAGACCTCTCTGTTGATTCCCCAAAACATAGTGAGAGCAGACTTAGTGTGTTGGTCAGGACTCTTGATTGCAAGAGACAGAAATTCTATTCAAACTGGTTTTAAAGAACAACAGCGGGGCTTGTTGGCGTGTGCCTGTAGTCCCAGCTTCTCAGGAGGCTGAGGTGGGAGGATCACTTGAGCCCAGGAGCTCTGGGCTGTAGTGCACTATGCTGATTGGGTGTCGGCACCAAGTTCAGCATCAATATAGTAACCTCCCAGGAGAGGGGACCACCAGGTTGCCTAAGGAGGGGTGAACCGGCCCAGGGTGGAAATGGAGAAGGTCAAAACTTTCTGCTGATCAGTAGTGGGATTGCACCTATGAATAGTCATTGCAATCCAGCTTGGGCAACATAGCGAGACTGTGTCTCTAAAAGAAAAAAAAGAACAACAACAATGACAAAAAAGAGAATGTGTTGGCTAAGGTAATGAAAGATCCAGGGAATATATGTAGTTTGAGGCTCATTTGGGTTCTGGGGCTCAAACAGTAAGATAAGAAATTGGTTCTTCAGAGTAATGGAGTTTGAAAAAGAAAATAAAAAAAAGAAAGTGGCTTCTCTTCATCCTTTTCCCCTGCTTTCTTCTGTTTCGGCTTCATTCTCATTCAGGCTATCCTTAGAACATAAGCCTAGAATCCCCAGGCTTATGTCCCTAGCACTTGAGCAAGCCCAGCAGAAAGAAGCAGCTTTTCTTTTCCAATCGGTTCAGAAAACATCCCCATGTTGGGTCTTTGGCAGCTTGGCTTGGGTTAGTAGCTTCTTTCTTTCTTTTTTTTGTTTTTGAGATGGAGTCTCTGTCACCCATGCTGGAATGCAGTGGCATGATTTCGGCTCACTGCAACTTCTGCCTCCCAGGTTCAAGTGATTGATTCTCCAGCCTCAGCCTCCTGAGCAGCTGGGATTACAGGTGGGTGCCATCACGCCCAGCTAATTTTTGTATTTTTTAGTAGAGACAGGTTTCACCACGTTGGTCAGGCTGGTCTCGAACACCTGACCTCAGGTGATCCACCTGCCTCAGCCTCCCAAAGTGCTAGGATTACAGGCATGAGCCACTGCACCTGGCCTCCTATTTCTTAATCAAGGTGACAAGTGCTCTTGGAGGTTGGTGTGAGGGTGGAGGGGTGGGAGGTGAGGAATGAAACGCAGCCAGAGTACATGAATGAGAGTGGGGAAGCAGTTGCTCCTGAAGGAAAAACAGGTTTATGTTTCCAGAGAGAAAATGAATGCTGAGAAGTTTTTTTTAAAAAAAAAAAAAATGCAGATACTCAGTACACTTGGACAATTGCAAAGAAAATTACCTTGCAGAAAAGGAAAAAGAATCCCCCTCAAAATGAAAGCATGTTGATATTCTGGCTCCTAGATCCATCTGTGCAGCAGGCTGCTCTTCTGGCTGTGACCCTCCTTAGGCCTCTGGTGCCAGGAGCATCTTTTAGATCGTAGGTGAGAGATGGGGATTCTCTGACCTGGAGTTCTACGCAGGCCACCACACCCAGCTAATTTTTGTATTTTTAGTAGAGATGGGGTTTCACCACATTGGCCAGGCTGGTCTCAAACTCCTGACCTTTTGATCTACCCGCCTCGGCCTCCCAAAGTGCTGGGATTACAGGCATGAGCCACTGCACTCAGCTGCTAATCAGCTGATTTTAAGATAGGGATCATGGGATCATGGATCATTTAGGTGGGCCTGATATAATCAGAGAGGCTCTTAAAAGTGAGAAAAGACCAGAAGGAGTGAGTCAGAGGGAGGAGGAATGATGAAAAAACTCAGGGTGATGCAGCGTTAAGAAGGAATCACTTGTTACTGCTGCTTGGAAGATGGGGGAAGAGGAGCGTGAGCTGAGGAAGGTAGATGACCTCTGAAAGCTGGAAAAAACAAGCACATTGATTGTTTCTTACAGGCTTCACTAGGGAGCACGGCCTTGCTAACACCTTGATTATAGCCCAGTGAGATTTCTGTTGGGCTGCTTACCTGCAGAACTGTGAGATAATATGTTTGTTTGTTTGTTTGTTTGTTTGTTTTGAGACGGAGTCTCACTCTGTTTCCCCAGCTGGAGTGCAGTGGCGCAATCTCAGCTCACTGAAACCTCTGCCTCCCTGGTTCAAGCGATTCTCCTGCCTCAGCTTCTGGAGTAGTTGGGATTATAGGTGCCTGTCACCATGCCCAGCTAATTTTTGCATTTTCAGTAGAGAAGGGGTTTTTTTTGAGACGGAGTTACACTCATGTCACCCAGGCTGGAGTGCAATGGCGCCATCTCGGCTCACCACAACCTCCGCCTCCTGGGTTCAGGCAATTCTCCTGCCTCAGCCTCCTGAGTAGCTGGGATTACAGGCATACACCACCATGCCCAGCTAATTTTTTGTATTTTTAGTAGAGACGGGGTTTCACCATGTTGACCAGGATGGTCTCGATCTCTTGACCTCGTGATCCACCCGCCTCGGCCTCCCAAAGTGCTGGGATTACAGGCTTGAGCGACCGTGCCCGGCCAGAGAAAGGGTTTTGCCATGTTGGCCAGACTAGTCTGGAACCCCTGACCTCAAGTGATCAGCCTGCCTCAGCCTCCCAAAGTGCTAGGATTACAGGCATGAGCCACTGCACCCGGTCATACGTTTGTTTTGTTTAAGCCAGCAAGTCCGTGGTGATTTGTTATAACAGCAGTAGAAAACTAATTACAGAGTGAGACTGTATCACTGTTTGTCAGTGTTATAATGACTAAAAGAAGGGTAACTCTAAGAGGGAGGTTTCACTGTATGAGAAAGGGTTTTTTCAGAGGCCTGAGTCATTTAACCAGAAAATACTGCCATTTCCTTAACTCCTTAGAAGTGGAGTCCTATATACGTCAAAAGCTGCAGTTTTAAAGTCGTGTTCTTGTACTAAAAATGTTACTCAGCAGTATGATGCAAAATTTAAAAATGGAAAAAAAGGAATGAACACCCTCTGCTGGTAGGAGATAAAACAGACTTGACTTCTTGTGGATTCTGGAAGTAGGTCTACCCAGGTCGGGCATCTGGAGATGGTTACACAACTGGGGATTTAGGCAGTACATGAAGACCAGGCAGCATAGAGTTATGGGGCCAAACATAGCTGAGTTTACCAGTGAGTGATTGGAGAGGTGCTTCTTTGTATTTCTTTGGGTTTGTTTGTTCATTTTTTTTTTTTTTTAGACGTAGCTTCATTCTTGTTGCCCAGGCTGAAGTGCAATGGCATAATCTCGGCTCACCGCAACCTCTACCTCCCGGTTCAAGTGATTCTCCTGCCTCAGGCTCCCGAGTAGCTGCATTACAGGAATGTGCCACCACGCCTGGCTAATTTTTGTGTTTTTGGTAGAGACGGGGTTTCTCCATGTTGTTCAGGCTGGTCTCGAATTCCCGACCTCAGGTGATCCGCCCTCCTCAGCCTCCCAAAGTGCTGGCATTACAGGCATGAGCCACTGCACGTGGCCTTCATCATTGTTTTTTTTTAACAAAACCTCTTCTTTTAAAGAATTCAGTGTAAGGGGCACTATAAGACAAACCCATTTTTCCAGTTAAGATGCTTACAAGGCCATTAAGAAAAGAAACACCAGCCTCGGCCAGGGGTGGTGGCACATGCCTGTAATCACAGCACTCAGCTAAGGAGAGTGGATTGCCTGATGTCAAGAGTTCAAGACCAGCCTGACCAATATGGTGAAACCCCGTCTCTATTCCAAATATTAACTGAGCGTGGTGACATGTGCCTGTAATCCCAGTTACTTGGGAGGCTGAGGTATGAGAATTGCTTGAACCCAGGAGGTGGAGAGGATTGTGCTACCTCCTTAGTAGCTGGGATTACAGGCACTTGCCACCATGCCTGGCTAATTTTTGTATTTTTAATAGAGATGGGGTTTCACCATTTTGGTCAGGCTGGTCTTGAACTCCTGACCTCGTGATCCACCCACCACAGCCACCCAAAGTGCTAGAATTACGGGTGTGAGCCACCGTGCCTGGCTGCTTAAAGCTTTTCTACTTGAGTCTGACAATTCCATTTGTCCCCTTTCAGCTGCATGCTCCCATTCTGGGCAAATATATCAGTGCACAGGAGTTACACATGACAGGGAACAGGAAGGGGAGAGCAAAAGGAAAGGGGGACAGTCTAGAGTTCAAGAGTTGTTTTATGTACAATGTAAAATACATTTATACATATTATGTTTATATTTCACATACATTTGCGTATTATTACATACTTTATATTTGTTAGAATATTATATATCTAGTGTATTTAATATATACAGATAGAGCAAGTGAGCTCTGTATTAGGACTGTGGTCAAAGTAACAAAAACCTAACTGAGCTAGAATGAGTTAATCTTTTCTTACAGGTTAGAAAGATGAGATTCACCCTTAGAAAGCAGAGATTCACTCTGGTTTCGTTTTATTTTGAGCTAGGGTCTTGCTTTGTCACCCAGGCTGGAGTACAGTGGCACTATCATGGCCCCCTGCAGCCTTGACCTCCCAGGCTCAAGCAATTTTCTGTCCTCAGCCTTTCAAGTAGTTGGGACCACAGGTGCCACCACGCCCCGCTAATCTTTTTTGTTTTTTTGTAGAGATGGGGTCTCTCTATGTTGCTCCAGCTAGTCTCAAATTCATAGGTTCAAGCAATCCTCCTGACTCATCCTCCCAAAGTGCTGGGGTTATAGGCATGAGCCACCATGTCTGGCCTCTTTCTGTTTTTTAAAAAGAGATTCTTACTCATTTTGAGGTCTTGCATCTCATCACCTTCCTAGTCACCTCAGCACATGTTTGGTGATAACTCACTCATTTGCCTATTCTTTGGTTAACAAATGTTTATAGAGGTCACAGATATGACTGCGATATTCTAAGCACTGGGGAATCAGTGGATAAGTTAGAAAAGATCCCGCTTTCTTATAACATATAGTATATTGGGGGAGAGGATTGAAAACATTTTAAAATGAAGAAGCATAGTATGAAGGAAACAAAAACATGTGATAGGTAATGACAGTAGAGACTATTTATTTATTTACTTACTTATTTAGAGACTGAGTCTTGTTCTGTCACCCAGGCTTGAGTACAGTGGTGTGATCGCAGCTCACTGCAACCTCTGCCTCCTGGGTTCAAGTGATTCTCCTGCCTCAGCCTCTTAAGAATCTGGAAGTACAGGCATGTGCCACCACACCTGGCTAATTTTTGTATTTTTTTTTTTTTTTTGGTAGAGACAAGGTTTCACCATGTTGGTCAGGCTGGTCTCAAACTCCGGACCTCAGCTCATCCACCTGCCTCGGCCTCCCAAAGTGCTGGGATTACAGGTGTGCACCACCATGCCCAGCTGAGATTATTTCAATAGAGTGGCCAGGGAAGGTTTTTTGAAGAGATGACATTTAACCTACACATAAAGATGAAAAGGAGGGAATCATGGAAGGTGGGTGCAGCATCCCAGGCAGAGGGAATGGTATATGGAAAGAGCCTGGGGTATTTGATGAATTTCAAAAAGACTAATGTGGCTGGAGTATAGTAGAGACAGATGAAGATGGGACACAGGATGAAGCTACAGTGACATTTAGTGCTCTATCATGTAAGGTCTCTTAGGTAGCAAACTAGAGTTTACTCTGAGGGTCATGAAGATTTTTAATCAGGAAAGTGATGTGATTAAATTTATGCCATTTTTTTGTTTATTTTTATAGAGACAGGGTCTTACAGAGATGCAGTCTTGCTATGTTGCCCAGGCCAGGTTGGGCTTAAGGGACCTCCTGAGTATCTGGGACTAGAGGCACATGCCACCATGCCCAGCATTCAAATTTGTGTTTTAAGATGATCACTCTTAGGCCAGCTGCAGTGGATCGTGTCTGTAATCCCAGCACTTTGGAAGGCCAAGGCAGGAGGATTGCTTGAGCCTGGGAGTTTGAGACAAGCCTAGGCAACATAGTAAGACTGTCTCTCCAAAAAAATACAAAAATTAGTGAGGCATGGTGGCACACGCCTGTAGTCCAAGCTACTTGGGAGGCTGAGGCAGGAGGATCACTTGAGCTTAAAGGTGTGAGCAATGACCACACTACTGCACTTTAGCCTGGGCAAGTGAGTCAGACCTTGACTCTAAAAAATTAAAATAAACAAATAAATAAATAAATAAATAAAAGATTATTACTCTTTTTTGCCTAGGCCGGAGTGCAGTGGTGCGAGGTTACAGTGGTTCATAACTCACTATAACCTTGAACTCCTGGGCTCAAGGGATCCACCCGCTTCAGCCTCTGGAGTAGCTGGGAGTATGGGTATACACTACCACACATGGTTGTTTTTTTTGTTTTGTTTTGTTTTTATATAACTTTTGTAGATACAGGATCTTACTATATTGCTCAGGCTGGTCTCTAACTCCTAGCCAGGAGCTATCCCCAAACCTCAGCTTCCTTAAATGTGGGGATTACAAGAGTAAGCCGCCATGCCCTGCCTGATCACTCTTGCTGCTATATGGAGAACAGATTAAAATGGAGCACGGGTACAAGACAGGAGACCAGTTAGAAGCCAATTGAAGTGGTCTAAGTGAGAAGTGCTGTGGCCTGGACTAAGGTGGGGAAAGCTGAGTTGGAGGAAGTGGGGATGAATCTTAGATTATGTTTTGGTGGTAGACTGGATAGCAATTGCTGATATATTGGGCATAGTGATATATGAGAAAAACAGGAATCAACATACGCTCTAAAGTTTTCTGGTTTGAGCTACTGGATGGAGAGAGGAACATATAAATTAAAATGATGTAGGCTCAAATAACAGATGGCTTTGGCTTAAGAAATATTTGGTTCATTGTAAGTTCAGAGGTAGCATAGGCTTTGGGTTTCACTTAGTTCTTGAGGAGTCCAGCTCCTGGTTAAAAACCTACATGTGGTTTTCCAGGTCTATCTGACCATAGGTGATTACAGAGCCTCCACCTGGCAGGCCTCTTGGGGGAAAGCTGCCCTCCTCACCACAGACTTGGTACACAACCAGTGCGCTGCAGGCGCTGATACAGTCACGTGCCACATAACAGCATTTCAACGAACAACATATTCGAAGGTGTTGGTTCTATAAGATTATAATACCATATTTTGACTGTGCCTTTTTTGTGTTTAGATATTTTTAGATATATAAATCCTTACTATTGTGTTACAATTGCCTACAGTATTCAGTATAGTAACATGCTGTACAAGTTTGTAGCCTGGGAGCAACAGACTGTACTATATAGCCTAGGTAGGTTATGCCATCTAGGTTTGTGTCAGTATGATCTATAATGTTCACACAATGACAAAATTCCCTAACGATGCATTTTTCAGAACGTATCCTGTTCTGAAGCAACTCATGACTGTAAGTATTTGCATTCCTATCCCTGGTGCCTCCTTCATTCCTAGGTTTCTTTATCTGAGGCCTTGAGCAGAGGTTTTTTTTTTACTTTTGAGATAGGGTCTGGCTCTGTCACCCAGGCTGGAGTGCAGTGATACAATCTCAGCGCTGGAGTGCAGTGGTGCAAGGTTCCAGTGGCTTCCTGGGTTCAAGTGATCCTCCCACCTCAGCCTCCTGAGTAGCTACAGGTGGATGCCACCATGCCAGGCTAATTTTTTGTAGCTTTTGTAGAGACAGCGTTTTTCCATATTACCTAGACTGGTCTCAAACTCAGTAGCTCAAGCAATCTGCCAGCCTTGGCCTCCTGAAGTGTTGGGATGAGCCACTGTGCCTGGCTGGGGAGAGGCTTCTTTAGGCTTCCCTGCTGAGGCATCCTTATGGGGAGGGAAGGAGAAACCTTGACATTCTTCTCCAGGTTGTCTAGGTACTCAGTACTTTTCCACTCCTAGCCCAGTCCCCGTTGCCCTCCCTACTCCACCTCAGAGGCCATAAAACTGCTAGAGCTTTTTCTTCGGGGATTTCTTAACAATGATATGACTCCATGACCCCCCACATCTATGCTGACCCATGTGACCCTTGGCTAGTGCCAGTTCTATGGGGGAAATGGAACAGAAACAGTGGGCACTTTCTCTGGTTTTAGACTCTTGTTTATATCATTGTAGTAAAGGCTACTCTTTCATTTTTAGCTTGTTGGTCTAATTGGCTACACTAATACCTGTTAGCTCAGCTAGTGCTCTCTCTCTCTCTCCCTCTCTCCCAGCCCAGTTCCTGACTGTTCTAGATCCATTTTCCTACAGCTCTTTCAGCTTTGTCCTACTCCACATGTTAGCTTCAACCTCAAGGTGATAGTGAGTAGTAGTATCTCAGTCACTGAGTACTGGCTGTAGAAGTTCCAGACATCATATCCTGACCTGATGACATCTTGAAAGAAGAGAGACTTTTTCATCATGAGGTTTTAAGCAAGAGTTGTACAATGTACACTGACTGGACTATGTAGGTATGTACCTGTCCAGAGAATGGGTACATTTCCAGGGAATGGAGTGTAGTTTTTGACTTACCAACCAGATCTTGGCCCTTGATCCAAAAGTGTTTCTGCTTCCCCAAAGTCACATGTGCTGTGGAAGGAAGCTAAGGAATACATGTCTTAATCAGGATTCTGTTAGGAAAGAGTAAGGGGTTAATTCAGAGTCTGCTATTAATATATAATTGGCAGAGCCTATTCCCTGCATGAGAAAATATGGCGCTCCTTATTCAAAAGGCAGGAAAAAAGTGTCACTAAAGGTACTAGAAAGCCAGGTGAAGTGGCATACACCTATAGTCTTAGTTATGCAGGAGGACTGCTGAGCCCAGGAGTTTAAGTCTGGCTTGGGCAACAAACCAAGACCCATCTCTTAACCATATCAACAACAAAAATACTAAAATATAAAGCCTTTTCCTTTCTTTCACAGTTTATCTCTTGACTTATGGTGTTTTGACATTTAATGTCATTCTTTTTTTTTTTTTTTTTTAGACGGAGCCTTGCTTTTGTTGCCCAGGCTGGAATGCAATGACACAATCTTGGCTTACCACAACTTCCACATCTCGATTCTCCTGCCTCAGCCTCCTGAGTAGCTGGGACTATAGGCGCATGCCATCATGCCCAGCTAATTTTTGTATTTTTAGTAGAAACAGGGTTTCACCATGTTGGCCAGGATGGTATCGATCTCTTGGCCTTGTGATCCACCCACTTCGGCCTCCCAAAGTGCTGGGATTACAGGCATGAGCCACCATAATGTCATTCTAAGTAAAAACAAATTAACATCATTACAAAGAATTTCACCATCTTTATATTATGCAATGATAGTTTTAAATGCAAATATAAAAACATTTAACTTGTATGTGGAATCACTGAAATTACACAATTCTTATTTATACTTTACACATATATGATGTATTTCCAGAACAGTAGAAATGCTGTACAAAAGTCATCTGTTGTTATGTCACTTCTTGACATACACAAACATATTCTACCACATTCTCTACCTTCTTATTGATGAAGAAAAACTGAAAAGAAAAGGAAAAGTTGGGTTGCTCTATCTTCCCCTTTCCTTCTGTGTCATCATTTTCCGTGTAAGTGACTGGCTAAATCAGAAAAGCAATAGGAAAAGATATGGTAGAGTTTCTTGGTTCTTCGTGTTTTCTAGACTGCCATTATCTTCTTGCATTGGAACAAGCTCTGATTCACAGGAAGCTTTGCCTCTTAGGGCTGACAGTGATCTCACCTACTCAGTTGTAATGTGCCTATGTCGTTCTTACTCTGAATCTTGCTGAACTTTCATGCATTGTGAGTTCAGTGAAATTCTATTTAAATAGGACAATGCAAATGCTATATGCAAATGGCATGGCAAGGAGTGAACGGACATGCATATTGCAAGTCTCAGCTCTGTTCATGCTCCATTGTCCCTCCACTTTCACTTACAAAGCCCAAGTTCAAAAACAAAACTGAGAATTTCAATATGGTAACAGCAGAGCATTAAACCAAACATGGGGCCTTTCTGAGTGCAGGGTTCAGTGCAACTATACGGTTTATACACACAAGCATGCAGCTGGCCCTGGGTAAATGAGTGCTGGGTAGGCAAACAGGAATGACCACTCCAATGGAAAAGAGTTTGTGTGTAAAAAGTAAAAAAACCCAATAACAAAAAGCAAGATACTTTATGCAGCAAGTGTTTATATTTTGCTCATGCAGAATCTGGAGCAAATGCTCCAGGGTAGCTCTCCTCCAAGCAGTAAACTTAAGGGTCTGTGCTTTTTTCGTAATGTGACTCCACTATCTAAAGTGTTCTTTGCTTTCAGCTGGGAAGAGAAAAGAGAGAACATAAAAAATACATGAAAATTGCATGAAGCATTTCAGGAGCTATACTTTGAAACTGGGTATATTACTTTATCTTCATTCCACTGGCTGGAACTCAATTGCCTTTTTCCCTCTAAATGCAAGGAGGCCTGTGAATCCAGGAAAAGGAAATGGGATTGTCAGTGACATGGTTTGACTGTGTCCCAACCAAATCTCATCTTGAATTGTAGCTTCCATAATTCCCATGTGTCATGGGAGGAACCTGGTGGGAGGTAATTGAATCATGGGGCTGAGTCTTTCCTTTGCTCTTCTCGAGGCAGTGACTGAATCTCACAAGATCTGATGGTTCTATATAGGGGAGTTTCCCTGCACATGTTCTTTTTGCCTGCTACCATGTAAGATGTGACTTTGCTCCTCCTTCACCTTCTGCCATGATTGTGAGGCTTCCTCAGCCATGTGGAACTGTGAATCAATTAAACCTATTTCCTTTATAAATTACCCAATCTTGGATATGTCTTTATCAGCAGTGTGAGAATGGACTAATACAGTCAGCTTCTAGTAAGACTCTGCCAGAGAGATCAAGGGAGATTTTTGTTTCTTGGTAGATGTTACTAAAACATTTTACATGCTTTGGGAGATGGAATACTAGAAAGAGGGTGGGGCTAACAGAAGTGGTAATTATGTGTTGCTCCGTAAACATTGAGTTGAACCATAAGAACTTTGTAGGGATGTGAAAAAGCTTTGACAGATTTAATTTAACCTCAGTCAACTTAAAAGGCCAGTAAGCAAGTTAAATATTTTTAGGATTCTCTCAGCCCAAAATCTCCTGAAACTGATAAGCAAATTCAGCAAAGTCTCAGTATACAAAATCAATGTGCAAAAATCACAAGAATTCCTATACACCAATAACAGACTTAAAGAGAGCCAAATCAAGAACAAACTGCCATTCACAATTGCTACAAAGAGAATAAAATACCTAGGAATACAACTAACAAGGAATGTAAAGGCCCTCTTCAAGGAGAACTACAAACCACTGCTCAACAAAACAAGAGAAGACACAAACAGATGGAGAAACATTCCATGTTCATGGTTAGGAAGAATCAATATCGTGAAAATGCCATACTGCCCAAAATAATTTATAGATTCAACACTATCCCCATCAAGCTACCAATGACTTTCTTCACAGAACTGGAAAAAAACACCTTAAACTTCATATGGAACCAAAAGAGAGCCCACATAGCCAAGTCAATTCTAAGCAAAAAGAACAAAGCTGGAGGCATCACACTACGTAACTTCAAACTCTACTACAAGGCTACAGTAACCAAAACAGCACGGTACTGGTACCAAAACAGACATATAGACCAACGGAACAGAACAGAGGGCTAGGAGGCAATGCCACACATCTACAACCAACTGATCTTTGACAAACCTGACAAAAACAAGCAATGGGGAAAGGATTCCCTGTTTAATAAATGGTGTTGGGAAAACTGGCTAGCCATGTGCAGAAAGCAGAAACTGGACCCTTTCCTGACACCTTACACTAAAATTAACTCCAGATAGATTAAAGACTTAAACATAAGACCTAACACCATAAAAGCCCTAGAAGAAAACCTAGGCAAAACCTTTCAGGACATAGGCATAGGCAAGGACTTCATGACTAAAACACCAAAAGTATTGGCAACAAAAGCCAAAATAGATAAATGGGACCTAATCAAACTCCACAGCTTCTGCACAGCAAAAGAAATAGTCATTAGAGTGAATCGGCAACCAACAGAATGGGAAAAAATGTTTGCAATCTATCCATCTGACAAAGGGCTAATATTCCAGAATCTACAAAGAACTAAAACAGATTTACAAGAAAAAAACAAGCCCATTCAAAAGCGGGCAAAGGATATGAACAGACACTTTACAAAAGAAGACATATATGAGGCTAACAAACATATGAAAAAATGCTCATCATAACTAGTCATTAGAGAAATGCAAATCAAAACCACATTGAGATACCATCTCACTCCAGTTAGAATGGTGATCATTAAAAAATCTGGAGACAACAGATGCTAGAGAGGATGTGGAGAAATAGGAAGACTTTTACACTGTTAGTGGGAGTGTAAATTAGTTCAACCATTGTGGAAGGCAGTGTGGCGATTCCTCAAGGACCTAGAAATAGAAATTCCGTTTGACCCAGCAATCCCCTTACTGGGTATATACCCAAAGGATTATAAATCATTCTAAGGACACATGCACCTGAATGTTCATTGCAGCACTGTTTACAATAGCAAAGACTTGGAACCAACCCAAATGCCCATCGATGATAGATTGGACAGGGAAAATGTGGCACATATACACCATGGAATACTATGCAGCCATAAAAACCAATGAGTTTGTATCCTTTGTAGGGACATGGATGAACCTGGAAACCATCATTCTCAGCAAACTGACTCAGAAACAAAATCAAACACTGCATGTTCTCACTCATAGGCGGGTGTTGAACAATGAGAACACATGGACACAGGGAGAGGAGCATCACACACTGGGGTCTATGGAGGGGAACTAGGGGAGGGACAGTGTGGGGTGGGGAGTTGGACAGTGATAACATGGGGAGAAATGCCAGATATAGGTGATGGGGAGGAAGGCAGCAAACCACACTGCCATGTGTGTACCTATGCAACAATCTTACATGTTTTTCACATGTATACCAAAACCTAAAATGCAGAAAAAAAAATATTTTTAGGATTCAATGACAGCTTGTTTTAAGATTATTATACTTAAATTTTATACTATAATGTGCTGTACAGACATGGATAATAATTGTTGTGTCATTCTCCCTAAGGCAGAATTCCTCCTATGAATTTAGAACTGAATTCTAGTCCTGATTCTATTACATACTGTCACTTAATCATTAATGTTTGAGTCACTTAATCTTTATAAGCCTCATTAATCTCTATTTCATGTAGTAATAAAGACTAAATGAGGCCAGGCATGGTGGCTCATGCCTGTAATCCCAGTGCTTTGGGAAGCTGAGGCAGGAGGAATGCTTGAGGCCAGGAGTTTAGGACTAGCATAAGCAACCTAGTGAAACCTTGTCTCTACAAAGTTTTTTTAAAAAAATAATTAGTTAGGCCTGGTGGTGTGCACATGTACTCCTAGCTACTTGGGAGGGTGGGGTGGAAGATGGAGCCCAGGAGTTGGAGGTTACAGTGAGCTATGATAGTGCCACTGCACTTCAACCTGGACAACACAGTGGGATCTTTTTACAAAAAAAAAAAAAAAAAAAAAAAAAGAAATATTTTAAAAAAAAAAAAAAAAAAAAAAAAAGAAGACTAAATGAGATAGCATATTTTGAAACTATAAAGGTTTTAATCAACCCAATTATTTAAAAATCAAATTAGTATCATACTTTAAGAATCCTACCATCTCCTGTTCTCCTGCTCCCTCAACTCCAAGCTCCACTTTGTTATTCTTATCACCTGGGTCCTGTGAACAATTGGATGGAATAGATGCCTTGGTGTGCCTATTAACTTTAACAGGGATGGCACCAGGTTCAAGAGGCTGAAGAAGAGACCCAGAGCCAGCAAATGAGTCATATTGTTTATTGAGGGGAAACTTACATACAGAGTGGGCCACCGGCAATGGGCTGGACACGAGAACCACACCACCTGCAGAAAGCACGCAGTTTATATAGCATTTTCATTTAGTGCCCTCTCACTAACAGCTTCCACCTGGCAACCTTCATTTAGCCCAAAACAAAGGGCCTAGACCTCCTGTACGGCCTGCATTCTACAGGGCTCAGATGTTCCTCGTAGATAGGGAATGAGTCTTGGTTGTCCCCACTTGGAACTGCGAACACATTCAGCTTGTCTGCCATACAGAGTCATTTCCCTGGGTATACTTAATTTACTGCAGTCAGGTGCCTCTACCATATACTTGGGTTCTTTGGAAGCCATGGCTGGGGGGCTTCTATAAGGGTTGCACTAGTCTAGTTTCTGGAAATCTGTGTGTGAGGAGGCAGTGGAGGGATGGGATGTGGGCAAGATAATATCTTGGACCACAGACATCTCAGAAACTTTTTTTTTTTTTTTTTTTTTGAGAACGAGTTTTACTCTGTCACCCAGGCTAGAGTGCAATGGTGCAATATCAGCTCACTATAACCTCTACCTCCTGGGTTCAAGCGATTTTCCTGCCTCAGCCTCCCCAGTAGCTGGGATTACAGGCACGTGCCACCACGCCCAGCTAATTTTTTGCATTATCAGTAGAGATGGGGTTTCATTGTGTTAGCCAGGATGGTCTCGATTTCCTGACCTCATGATCTGCCCACCTCGGCCTCCCAAAGTCCTGGGATGACAGGTGTTAGCCACCGTGCCTGGCCAGAAACTCTTTTTTTTTTTAGACAGAGTCTCACACTGTCACCCGGGCTGGAGTGCAATGATGTGATCTTAGTTCACTGCAACCTCTGCCTCCCAGGTTCACTCGATTCACCTGCTTCCCGAGTAGCTGGGATTACAGGCGCACACTACCACATCTGGCTAATTTTTTGTATTTTCAGTAGAGAGAGGGTTTCACTATGTTGGCCAGATTGGTCTTGAACTCCTGACCTTGTGATCCACCTTCCTTGGCCTCCCAAACCGCTGGGATTATAGGCATGAGCCACTGCACCTGGCCAGAAACTCTTATTAAGGCAGATTGGTTTAGCACTGTATGAGAGTTTGGGGACTTCTGGCCCCTAAGAGCCAAAAAGGAGTTGTATAGCTGCCCCTAAACTGGGAGACTCAAAAGGTAGTAGGAAGACTTCCTCCAGGTGCTTCAGCAAGTGGCTGGTAACCTGCTTGTTTCTACTAATATACTATTGGCCCACGTGGGTAAGCACCACTTTGCCTTGAACTATTGTTTCACTGCCATCATTTAGAGTACTCTAAAGACTAGACTTGAGCTCTAAGTGAGAAAACTAAGAAAACCATTATAGTGCCCCCAGTCAGAGAAAAGACATTTAGTCAAAACAGGTAGAATGCACACCCAGCAAAATAGAACTGAAGGGGCTCACTCTTACCCTTATCAATCCATTCACTACACTGGCTGGATGTTCAACTGCTAGCATCTGCATTTCTTTGCCCGAGGGCTTTTTCTGGCCACCAGAGCCCATCTTGCTGCCCATGTAGCAGGCTCTGGAGTGCAGGCCCCAGGAGCTGCCCTCAGCCAATGAAGGAAGTTGGTATATAAATCCCCATCTTCCTCAGCCTTTGAGTGGGGTAACTCTGAGGTATATATTTTACACTGGCCTCCGGAGTTCTCTAGTGACAGTAAGCTCCACTTAACCACAGTGCTAATTTCCTTGATAATAAACCCATTGGCTTTCTTCCCTTCCCTGATTCACTTTCCTGCTCTGCTACCAGTATTTCCCAGGGTCACCTCCCTCATAGGCTATCTGCACTCAAAACCTTGTCTCAGTGCCTGCTTCTTAGGAAATCTAAAATAAAACTTGGACTGTGCTAGGAGAACTGAATAAAGTAAATGGAATACTGAAGCTTCTGCTTTGTACTGGACTCCCAGAATACTTGAAGCTGTGCCTGGAAGCATTTTTTCTTTAGGGAATTTGATCAGCAGGAGAGAATTATGTACAGACACTGATGCCATGTGTTCCCAAACAACAGCTCAGCCAGATCATCCTCCAGTGAAGCTCTCAGGAAACAAGTCCCACCTACAAGCTGCGAGCTTCCAATTAGCTTCCAAGGCACTTGACTTCAAGTTAAGGCTTTACTCTTAAGTGTAAGTGAATAGTCAAGGACTACAGAAGCTTCTAATAGGATAGATGAGACCAATATAACAGCAAAAAGCAGCTGAGAGGAATAAGACTAGGCAGGGAGAAGAAAACGTCAAAATCTAATATCCTCAGGAGGATAAAATATATGATGCAAAAATATGACAGCACAAGAAAGGGACATTTGAAGAACAAAATGGAACTCTGAAGAAGTAAAAACTGTAGTTGTCTGGAAGATAAATTTGAGGAATTCTCCAAGAAAGAGGAGGAAAAAAAGATGGAAAACAGGGTAGCAAAATAGATGGTGACGGGCCTCTTATGCTAAGAGAACTTGGGCTTGATCATACAGCAGAAGCTGAAAAGATAACTTGTTCATATCTGAGTAGAACAAAATAAAACATAGGCAGTTGCACAGGCCAAGAATGGGGGCAAGGTCACTGGTTAGGCACCTCTTGCTGTAGTATGGAGAAAGGATGCAAAACTGAGGTATACAGTGGCATTTACAAATTTAGACAAAAGATGGGAGATTAAATGGTGGAACAGACTAAACTTGTGACAGAGCAGGTGTGTATGGGCCTGTGGGTCTGATGTAAGACAAAGAAGAACAGATGGATCCAGTTTCTCCGAAGAATCCAAACAGATTGGACGCCATTAAGCAAGATGAGGAATGAATAAGGACGAACAGGTTGGGGTTGGTTTGTGCAGGGGGTGGAACGCAGATCAGAGTTCAGGTTAAATCAATATTTGCTGAGATTTCACTAGGTTCCAGATACGGACATAAAGTCCTTCATACTTGGAACCAGGTGCCTCAGGAAGGACAGAGGTGAGCCACCTCGAAGACAGATACCCTCTCCAGGGGTTTGTAGTTGAAGAGGCACAGCTCTTGTCCTGGAGTTGGTGGGGGCAGCGATAAGTGCAATATACTTGGTGACAGGAATCACGAATACACTCTTGTGTTGAACAGGGTTGGCCCTGCAGAGGAACGAGCGACTGCTCAGTCACCACGAGGTCCTTCAGAACATGCCAAAGTCCCAGATGTGTGTCTCGGGGTCCACACTGAAGCCCCGAACCCTCCAAACTTCCTAGAAGCGCGCAGGAGGCACGGTGCGCATGCGTATAGCCACCCCAAAGGCGGCGGGAAGTTGGTTTTCTGAGTAGCAACAGAGCAGCTTGAAGACGGATTGGAAGTGGCGGACCAATAAACAAAGGTCTCATTGGCTTAGAGCGCTCAGGCTCACGACTCTTCAGCTTCCCATTGGACCTTTCAAGGGAGCAGGGGCGTGACTCCACTGGCTCCGCCCCGAGCCTTGGCCCAGTACCGGGGTCCAAGGCTGAGGGAGCGGGACGGAAGTGAGCGGGTCCCGCCCCTTCCCCTTCTCGTCTCGTTTGGAGTCGTCTTCACCGCGGCTGCCTCGGCTGCTCGCTCTCCGGCAAGCCGGAGTCCTCGTGCAGTACCCTCAGTCCCCGGCCGCGCGGAGCCGGGATGCACTGTTCCTGCTGTGGGTCCTCATCATGGAGACCAAACGGGTGGAGATTCCCGGCAGCGTCCTGGACGATCTCTGCAGGTACCGCGCTGCCTGACCCCTTTCGCCCCCGCCAGGTTTTCTCAGTTTCGCCGATCCCCAGAGGCCTCTGGGTCTCCTCCCCCGCCCACGTCCAGGTCCTGGCTTTCCTTGCCCGCCGCTGCTTGCTTTCCACCGTCGACCCTGCTCACCGACGACACCGCCCCTCTCTTTCCGTCGCAGCCTCCCTGTTTCTCACGGCCCTCCATCCTGCCCCGCGGAACACCCGGAATTTCCTCATTTTTTAAGTTACCCAACTGTTTTGCTTTCCCGCAGGCTCAGCCGCTTCGCCGGAGCCTGAGTCTTAGCGTTTTTTCGCCGCCGCCTCCCTCTCCCATTGTTTTTTCTGCTTCTGTGACTTTCCCACACCGTGCAGCACTCCCCCTCACCCCGTCTCATACTCCCATGCTGAAGGAAGACCCCAAGGTAGTAATTTAAGCCTTAGGATCCCAGGTGCGCGGACCTGCGCAAGGAGCAATTTTCGGACTTACTCTGACGCCTGCGTGTTGTCTGTGGCATTCTCTGTAAATTCGTGCAAGGAATTACTCTCTTCCACATCCCTAGATTTGTCTTTAGGGGAGAGAGGGGAAAAGTCTAGAGCTGCTTTTCTTTTTATCCTTGATTATCCTATTTTAAAGGAACTTATCAACCGCGGGGTTTTAACTCTGGGTATATACTTCACAGAAGTATTTGTCAACTCTGATTTCAGATAGCCAGACACGTGTATGTTACTTAAAAATATTTCTTTTCCGAAGGTAAAATTTGGGGTGTAATGATAGCCTGAGTTGTCGCCAAGTGTGTGTGGATTCTGAAGTAAATTTAGATTACAAATGAGTAAAAGCTCTGATAAATATCACCCTTTCGCTCACACTAACTGTATTTATGTTTTAAAAGGCAGGGTTTTAGTAATTGTATCTCCTTCACGCTGTTTTTTTAATGGGAAGGAAAGAACTGCTTTTGTGGAGGTATTCCCCCCCCC
>NW_016107361.1:793036-796543 GCF_001604975.1 Cebus imitator | reverse complement strand
CCCCGCCCCGAGTCAGTCTCGCTCTGTCGCCCATGCTGGAGTGCAGTGCCGTGGCGCGATCTCGGCTGTCTGCAACCTTCGCCTTCCGGGTTCTAGCAGTTCTCTGCCTCAGCCTCCTGAGTAGCAGGGATTACAGGCGCCCGCCACCACGCCCAGCTAATTTTTGGTATTTTTAGTGGAGACAGGGTTTCACCATCCTGGCCAGATAGTGTAGGTCTTGAACTCCTGACCTCGTGATCCACCCGCCTCGACCTCCCAAAGTGCTGGGATTATGGGCGTGAGCCATGGCTCCCCGCCTGGAGTTTCTGCTGTGCGCCAGGCGCTACACATGTATTGTTTTATTTAATCCTCAGTTAGCCCTGTTTGGTAGGTGCACTTACTGTATTTCCATCTTCATCTGCGCAGAGTCAGAAACTTTGTAATTTACATAAAAAAGTTAGGTGACATTCATACTAATTGACAAAATCAAGATTTGAAACCTATTCCTTTTTTTTTTTTTTTTAAACGGTGCCTGTGCTTTTTCTCTCACACCAGGAGGATGTAATAAGTTTAACGTTTACCTCACAGAAGTACATGCAGAGTAGTCAATAGCCTAATTTTACACCTAGTGAGAATGGTGTTGTACTTCTTTGGTGATGGTAGATTTATAATTTTTGAATTATGGTAGAGTCAAATGAACCACTTGAAAAGGCATTTAGTTTCTTGTCTCAGATTTTGTTAAAAAAAAAAAAAGGAAATTTGATATGTGTATATTGATAAACGACTAGAAGCACATGAACCAATAGTGGGATTATGAGATTGTGATCGTTATTTTTTGTTTCCAAGGTTTTTTTTAACGGGTATGCATTTTATAGTTAGAAAAAAATTGAAGTATTTAGAAAGGCGAGCAGTAATTAGCTGTGGGTTAATAGGGATAAGAGTTGATGTAGAAAAAGGGGAGGTAATCTTACACATTTTACAGACATCAGAGCTAGTCTTCCTACCAGTATTGAGGTTAATTTGCACGTTATCTAGGATTACATCATTTAAAGAAGTGGTGTCAGCTATTATGATTTTGTGTATGGAAACTATTCACAATATAATTATGTTGTGTTTTGTAAACAATATGTTAAACACCTGTCAAGTGTTAAAGATACTTGGTTTCCCAGTGAGTGTGTTTACACTATTATACAAATATTTTTGAATGAAATAACATTTGTTTCCTTTCAAGAAATTTCTTTTTGCAGTTACTGTTTTTGGCTGTTTAAATAAGGATATGATCTATTTAAAAATTAGGGTTAGCTTTAATAATGAAACTAAATAACCATTTCTCAAAACTTCAGGTTTTAAAATAAATACCATTTTCAAGTTGCTATTTATAGCTTTAATTAATTGAAAGATTTTTAATGTCACTGATTCAAGCTTTTGATTGTGGGTTAAAAAATTGTTTACACTAAGAATTTGGTAAACTTCTGTACAAATAAAGCTGAATTTGAGGTTAATTTTTCTGGACTTCTTTGTTCTTTTTTATGTACCTTTTGATTTATGAATTCAGTCTAGATGCTTGTTTTTACTCCCTTCGTTTTTTGCCCCAATTCTGTTGCTTGTTACTGTATTTAGGAAGTTTTTTTTTTTATGTGTTACTTTGTTTTTTGATAAATTATGTTTCTGTTAAATCTTGCCTTTTGATGTGAAAAATTAAAGCAGGAGACTTAAATTTTCAAAATGTGACTTTGTAACCATTAGACTGCTCATAACCTAAGGCAGAGTGTTATTTTTTCAGATGCTTTACTCTGTAACATTTCATTTGTTGGAATATTGTGCAGCTATTATAAATTCCTCGGGCAACTAGCACATGGTAAACTGAGGGAAAAATGTTTGTGTATTAAAAAGACATACACAGTATACTGAGTGAGATACTTATTTAGTCCCTTGGTGCCTTTTGTTAAATTTTTAAGCATGCGTGTGTGTGTGTGTGTGTGTGTGTGTGTGTGTGTGGCTGGGGGGGTGGGTAATTTTTACATGTATTTGTATGCGGAAAGAATATGCACCAAACTAATAACATTGGCTGGGTTCTGAGTGGAGTGGAATTAGAGGAGAGGAAGAAAAGAGTCTTTTGTCTTTTTAAAAATTAATTAATTAATTAATTAATTTTTTAGAGACAGGGTTTCACTATGTGGGCCAGGATGGTCTTGATCTCTTGTCTCGTGATCCGCCCCCCTCGGCCTCCCAAAGTGCTGAGATTACAGGCGTGAGCCACCGTGCCCGGCCTGAGTCTTGTCTTTCAGTATTCTAATGAACAAAAACTGCCTCATAATTTAAAATGTATGTGTAAAGGTAAATCTGCAGCATTTTATGGTGATACTTGATGTACCATGATTTTAACATTAAAACTCAAATACAGAGTTTTTTTTAATACTGTTTAAACTAGCTTATTGAAGAATTGAAAAGCATGTTTTTAAAGTAGAAACTGAAAACTATAGTTTATTTGCTTCAAAGAAATTCTTGGAATTTTTTTTAAGCCCTTTGAATAATTGGGTATAGTAAGGCCTAAGGCCACACTAGTGTTAAAAGGAGAAAGGTATTTTCTGGCAACTTGTGTTGCTGCTATTTTGGTGATAGTGTAGGTTAGTTAAATAATTTGTGCTCATCTTCAGCTAACCATTTTAGTGTTGAATTCAACTGGAACATTTTTCTACTAATTGTAATCCTTGGGCTAATGTATCTGTAGGAACATTGAGAAAATAATATTTTGTGTGATGCAGTTTTCCCATAACAAATTGTAGTTGAAGGCATTTTATTTCAGTTTTTATATTTTTATATTACTATATACATGTATACGTACTTTTAAATCTTTAAAACAGATCAAAAGCATTCACAGAATGACAGCATTAGATGTTTAATTTTCATACATCAGCTTTTTCTTTTAAGTCAGCTTTTTACTATTAAAAATATGTAATCGTGTATGGTTTTTTACTATTAAAAATATGTAATCATGTGAAAAGAGAAAGACAGATTTATAAATGACAGGCAACAGTCTTAGTTTCTTACCCTACCCTTTTCTATTCCTGTTGAGGCATTGACTTTTTTTTGGGGGGGGTGTGTGCTTCTGGTGGATACCTCAATATTTTAAAATATGCCAGTTTCTTGTTTTAACTTTAGTTATTGAATTGGGGATTTGGTTCCACTTGGTAGATGCTAGGTGAGAGTTCAGTTTACCACACCCACTATTGCCCCCATCCTACTTCTCATATGCCTGTATCAGTATTTTAAATTGTTCCATTGTTTACCTTTCTGATTTTATAATTTTTCTTTTTTTTTAAGAGATAGGGTCTTGCTGCATTGCCCAGGCTGGAGTGCAGTGTCATGATCATAGCTCACTGTAACTTCCAACTTATGGGCTCAAGCTGTCTACTTGGCTTAGCCTCCTGAGAAGCCAGGACTATAGGAATGTACCACCATGCCCAGGTATTAAAAAAAAATTTTTTTTTTTTTTTTTTTTTTTTTTTTTTTTTTTTTTTTTTTTTT
>NW_016107361.1:789473-792335 GCF_001604975.1 Cebus imitator | reverse complement strand
TTTTAGCAGAGACAGAGTTTCACCGTGTGTTGTCCAGTCTGGTGTTGAACTCTGACCTCACGTGATCCACTCGCCTTGGCCTCCCAAAGTGCTGGATTTACAAGTGGGAGCCATTGCTCCTGGCCTCTTCTGGCTATTCTTGAAATTCATTTGTTGAGGGGGTGGTGGGGGCAGTTGGCTTTCTGTTGTAACTTTGGCGTTTTTACTTCACATTTGGGCTGCGATTCTGTTGTATGTGTACTCCTCTCTCCAACATGTCCAAAGTTTCTAGCTGCTTTTTTCACCCCTTCTCATCTGCTTCCTTATTTTGTCCTCATTCATACTTTCTACAGTATCCTTTTTTCCCTTTAGACTGCGCTCTTGGGGACCTCTATCCTCCTAGTCTATTCTGGACTGGTTGCTCCCTAGACTTGCCAAGCAACTGGCATACTAGAATTCACTTTCACAACTTTCCAAGGTGGTACTTATTCTTTCTTGAATCTCATGTTTTATCTTTTCTTGGTTTTCATTCTTGTTTTGCTTGTGTACATTTTAAGTTAATTTCTTTTGGGGGTCATTAGGAAGTAAACTGAGTCCTTTAATGTCTGAAATACCTGTTTCTCTTTTCACACTTACGTTCCCACATGGTCTAGGGTCCACATTTTGAGTACCAGTGTCCAGGCTGCTATCCTCAATACTGTTTTCCACTGCTTCTGTTGGTTATAGTAATCATAGTCTTTCCCCCTGCCAAAGGATCTTACTTAGTTATTGTATATTTAAAAAAGGAAAAATACAGATGTTCTGAAAAAGGCATAGTCTCTTCTAAATTTCTCTTAGGATAATAATTTGACCTTTCGACCCTCACCCCCATTTTCTATGGTTCCTCAATTAGGTTTTTGTCAGGGTCAGTTAAAAAAATTTTTTTTCTTGTCATGCTTCAAATTTCCCTTAGATGGTAGGTGATTTTTGGTTGCCTTTTTATATTAATGATGAGACAGTTGAGGGGTTCATTCATTAATAGGCTTCTTTATGTGAGTAGGGAGCTGGCTCTTACACTTGAGGGTTTTTCATTTTTTTTTTTAAGTAAAAATAAAGCAGACTTTAAACGATAAAACTGGTGGTTGTCAGTTTTGGTTAATCAAGTTGGGCTCAAGTGTTTCACAGATTTTAAATGCCATCACATGGACTGGCATGCCAAGGGCAGTCTGAATGCCAATTACAGATTGAAGTTCTTTCAAAAACCAAGATGTTACCAAAAACTGGTGGAGTTTGAGTTTCTCTTAAAGCCAGACTAATATACTTCTTAACTAGAGTAAATAGATTACTTGGGTCTGAAAGTTAAAACACCATGCTGAGTAATTCCCCTCCCTTTCTCCACAAGTCCCTAAGGCAGTATTACAGTTGCAGCTGGCAGTTAAAATTTCAACATTTCAGCAGAGCAGGGCTGAGGAGAATGGGAAAAAATGAAAAGCAATATTAATGTAATTAATATAGGGAGCTTAAACAAAATATGTGTATATATATATATATATATGGGGTCTCACATTGTTGACCAGGCTGGATTTGAACTCCAGGGCTTGAGTAGCTGAAATTGAGTAGCTGGAATTTTAGGCATGTACTGTCATGCCTGGTAAGCCAATACAGGAACAAAAAGACTCATAGTAGGATTGACTTATGAGACCTTTGAGTACTGAAGGATGTGAGTTTTCAAATTCGTATGGTCTGTGGAATGACAGTGCAGTGGATCAAAAAAAGATACTGCAGAATTTCACAACACTGGGGACAGAAGGAAGATGTTAGAAGCATCCAGACTGAAAAAAAATGTCATATACAACACATTAAGAATCTGAGTGGCTTTTGTCCTTGGCATGAATTAGAAGCAGAAAGAAAAAAAACTAAATGGCTTCAATCTTCTCAGTATCAAAATTGGAAGTTGAAATGAGAGAGCACTGTTGAAAATTCTGAAAGAAAATCATTTCCAACTTAGAATTCTTTACCCAAATTATCAAATGTGAAGATAAAGACATTTTCAGATGTACAGTATCTCAATATTTATCTCCCCTTTGCATCCTTCCTCCACAAGATATGTAAGGATGTACTTCATAAAAACAAGGAGGTACATTAGGGAGGATGAAGAGAAAAATAAAAGAAACATGACCTCTGTGGGATAAATGCCTAGGGAACTATAGGATGCTAGTGAAAGGGCAGTGTAGTGGTGACAGATGTGTAACAGGTGTAGAGGACAACCGGTTTAGACTAGAACAGATCATAAGACTAAAAGTCTTCAAGATGAAACTGATGGATCTGAATTGTGAAAAAAAATCACAATGGAGATGGTAATATCCAAAAAGAAGCTGGGTGGGCTTAAGGAGTTGGACCGCAGTCACATACACATCCAGATGGAGTTTCACCTGCTGAACTGGGCCAAAGTGTAAAACTAGCTGCATTTGATTTGAGCTGTATATACTGGGCCTGATCAACCTTCTGGAGAGAGAACCATGCCCAACTGCAACTATCATTGACTAGAGACATCCTAAGTTGACAACTAGCCATCATTAATCATGGCCTGTGCCAAAACCTTCCAGATATGTAAATTTACAGTAGCCCTTAAAAGCTCTGCCTAACCTTGCCTGGATGGAACATGATTTAGCTGCTTGCTAGATTTATGTCTCCCATATTGCAATTCCTAAAAACCGGATTAAGATGCCCTTTCTTTCATTTGCTACTCCAGTGTTGTTTTTATTTCTTAATTTAAAATATATATATATATATATGTGTGTGTGTGTGTGTGTGTGTGTATATATATATATATATGTGTGTGTGTGTATATGTATATATATATATGTGTGTGTGTGTGTATAAACGTATATATATATATATATA
>NW_016107361.1:785744-789293 GCF_001604975.1 Cebus imitator | reverse complement strand
GTAGCTAGGACTGCAGATGCATACCACCATGCCTGGCTAATTTTTAAATTCTATTGTTGAGATGGTTCTCTTGTAATTGGAGAAGAATATTCTTACTCCTTAGAGTTTTAGACTGTGAGTCCCCATTGCTACCACCTTTGTAACTATGATGGGATTGCTTAGGGGCTGTGGTGTGATAGAATGGAGAAAAGGGAAATTTTTGCCACTGTCTCCTGAGTGTTAGTCTCACTACGTTGCCCACGCTGGTCGCAGACTCCTTGCCTCAAGTAATCCACCTGTCTTGGCCTCCCAAGTGTTGGTATTACAGGCGTGAACCACCTTGTGCAGCTTATTTCTCATTACTTGACAAAGTTAACACCCTGAGAAAGAAGTGTAGGAAACTAGTGACAAGTGTAGAGAAAATGAAGCAAAGGCAGTGACAACAGTTACTAATTATGAGGAAAACAAGGGATTGTACAGGAAAATAATCAGGTTTGCCTTCACATGCTTTGTTGTGAATTGCATTTCAATCATTGCAATGTAAAGGCTGAATTTTTTTTTTTTTTTTTAATGGAGTCTTGCTCTGTCACCAGGCTGGAGTGCAGTGGTGTGATCTCAGCTCGCTGCAAACTACCTGCATCTGGGTTCAAGTGATTCTCCTGCCTCAGCCTCCCAAGTAGCTGGGACTATAGGCATGCACCACCAAGCCCAGCTAATTTTTGTATTTTTAGTAGAGATGGAGTTTCACCGTGTTGGCCAGGATGGTCTTGATCTCTTGACCTTGTGATCCACCGGCCTCAGCCTCCTGCTGGGCTTACAGGCATGAGCCGCCATACCTGGCTAAGGCTGAATTTTCATCTAACCCAGTAATTATCAGCTGGGAGTGATTTTGCTCCCCTCAGGGAATATTTGACAGTACCTGGAGATATTTTTGGGTCACAACTTGGTGGGCAGTACTGTTGACATTAAATGGATGGAGGCTGGGGATGTTGCCAAACATCCTACAATGCTCAGGACAGCTCCTTTTAACATAGGATTATGTGTTCCAGAGTGTCAACAGTGCCAGAGTTTAGAAGCTAGCAAAAACTATAATTTTGTTGGGAGAATGTAAAGATGAGAAAGGTATATGGGATGGAAGTAGACATAGAGTTAATTCCTCATCTTTCATAGTGGAAGTCTGTAGAAAATTTTCCAAACTGCAAAAATAGCTTTTTTTTTTTTTTTTTTGGAGACATGGAGATACATTAAATACAACTAGTTAAAAGAGGGCTAGTTTTTGCAGTGCTGTTTTCCTGTGTGTGCCATGCCGTGGCCAGTATGTGACTTGGGCAGTGGTTTATATTGTAATTTAGTTCTCAAAAGACTGATCTGTTTATTGTCGAATCATAGCATGTGTAGCTCAGGGTTTAGCCCCAAAATCATAAACGATTTTATGAGGCCATTTTCCTGAGCTGCTGTCTCTCTCTCTCCTATCTCCATTGTGTTTCTTAGGTCTCCAGGGCTCTCTTTTGGTTCCATGGCCAGAAAGCCACTCTTAGTGCGAGTACCAGTATCTGGGACCAAGCAACTAGAGGACAGACAGAAAAAGAAGCAGTGGTTGGCCTTACTCTTGGGAACACACAGCTCTTGTAATTGGAGAAGAATATTCTTCTTAGAGTTTTAGACTCTGGTCTAAAACTGCTACAACCTCTCTAACTGTGACGGGATTGCTTAGGGGGCGGGGTGTGAGAGAATGAAGTAAAGGAAAGAGAAATTTTCGCCACTGTCTCCTGAGTGTTAGAAGACCCCATTAGACTCCCTTCCTGATCCTTGAGACAGAACTAGAGGGCTTCTGGGGCACTCTCTGCAGATGCCCACTTCTAAATCCTAATCCAGGCCAAAGGGTGGGAAAATGGTAAATTTACTCTGAATACTAGTCTTCTCCAGTTATCCTACTTTTTAGGATTCTCAAACAGCTGTTCCATGCATTGTGTCCAGGTTTTATAGCTGCATTTTATGGAAAGGACAGAGTAATGTGTGCTTATTCCATCTTATCAGGAAGAGGACTCTCTGTAAGCATTTAGAAGATAAACTATATCACTCAGCATGTGTTAGACAGTTTGCTAGACTGTGGGAGTAAATTATGCAAGGATACGGTATTACTGTCTCAGCGAACTAATTTGGAAGGGTTTGTGGATGATAGTAAAAATCAGATAATTGCTGTAATGGAGTGGGAGACTTGAGAGTATGTAAGACTGTTCAGGGTAGTCTGATATACCTACATAAAATAAATAATGTTTGTGGGAGCTAAGCTATGAGGATGCAATGGCATAAGAATGATATAATGTGGCCAGGCACCATGGCTCATACCTATAATCCCAGCACTTTGGGAGGCTGAGGCAGGTGGATCACGAGGTCAGGAGATGGAGACCATCCTGACTGACACAGTCTGTACTAAAAATACAAAACCCTATCTCTACTAAAAATACAAAAAATTAGCTGAGCGTGGTGGCACTTGCCTGTAGTTCCAGCTACTTGGGAGGCTAAGGCAGAGAATCACTTGAACCCAGGAAGTGGAGGTTACAGTAAGCTAAGATCGCATCATTGCACTACAGCCTGGGTGACAGAGCCAGACTGTGTCTCAAAAAAAAAAAAAGAAAAAAAAGATGTAATGGACTTTGGGGACTCTGAAACAAGAGTGGAAGGGAGATGAAGGATTAAAAAAACCTACATGTTGGGTACAGTGTATACTGTTTGGGTGATGGGTGCACCAGAATCTCAAAAGAAACCATTAAATAACTTACCCATGTAACCAAAAACCACCTGTTCCCTAAAAACTATTGAAATACAATAAAATAAAAATAAAGGTCGGGGGTGGTGGCCCACACCTGCAATCCCAGCACTTTGGGAGGCTGAGGCGAGCGGGTCACTTGAGGTCGGGAGTTTGAGACCAGCCTGCTCAACGTGGAGAAGCCCCATCTCTACTAAAAATACAAAATTAGCTGGGTGTGGTGGCACATGCTTCTAATTCCAGCTACTTGGGAGGCTGAAGCAGGATAATTGCTTGAACCTGGGAGGCGGAGTTTGCAGTGAGCGGAGATCACGCCATTGCACTCCAGCCTGGTGACAGAGCGAGACTCTGTCTCCAAAAATAAATACATGAATAAATTAAAATTGAAAAGGAGATAGTGTTTGTAAATCTCAAAGGGATGAATTAGGAGTTTGCTAGATGGGCAAGAGAAAAGAGTAGATAGAGCATATGGGTGGCAACTTATGATAGTTTTGAGAATTAGGTGTCTGTGGGTATAAAGAACATCAGAGTCATAAAAGAGGTTACACATGTGGGCAGGGACCAATCCCAAATGCCATGTAACAGAATTTAAGTTTTTATGTCTTAGATAATGCCGTAAGAGTTACATGTTACATTTTTTGTTTTTAGTGTATATGCAGGCTAAGCTCCTTTTCCCCATGGTTGTTCTGTAGATGATTACTGTACAAACAGCCCTGTCATTCATTTCCTATTAAAATGATACATTTGTTTTATAGTTTAAAAGTACATTTTTGAGATTTAGTTTGAAACCTGTAAACAGC